>NC_053403.1:14103645-14251145 GCF_016859285.1 Xiphias gladius | reverse complement strand
TGTAAGGTAAAGGGAAAAACAAACAGAGAGAGTGTGTTTGTCCATGACCGCATTTGTGTCACTACCCATTCATTAACTCACATACTACCCTGTGACACACATTTAACTGCCTGTGCCTCATGAGTATCATTTGTCTCCTCCATCACACACACAAACCTCTCAGACACCTTTTATCCTTGTTGCCACATGCCGAATATTATTATTACCAGCAGGAATGAAGGCTATGAAAATGAGAGCCAAGCTGTAATAAAATGGAAATATCCTTCATATCCTAAACTCTGCCTGACCAAAGATTTCTACTGGACATCTCAAAGATGATGGCAAAGGTGCCAAATACCTCAGGCTGAATTTTGAAGGAATATGTACACAATAATGCATAATGTCTCTATTTAATGTAATAATACAACTACAAAAACTATCTTTTTTAAAATGTCCGCCCCCATGTAGAAAATTGAACTTTGTTGGAACACGTAGATGTCCAATTTACTCTATTGTGATGCTGTCATACCGTGTGGAATAAGTAGAAATCTAAGAGGTAAATGAAGGGTTAATAAGGAAAAATATGACCTATTTCATAAAGTGTGCCATACAGAGTGGGACCCTGCCCCCCTCATCCCATCAACCCCTCACCACAGGTGGAAGGGGATCCACTAACACACTCCATGACAGCACTATTCACTATTTTCCCATTAGCGATCACTGAAAGAAGTCACAGACGCAAATTAGGTACTGACAGGACTCTAGACATTGTTCAGTGTATCTCTGTTCTCCCTTTAAGCTCTACCACGACTGTGGTTATGTAACATAAACACCAAGGCGACTGGGGCGTTTTTCAAAGACCCCATTCATACTAATGCTGCTGCAGGTGTCCAGGTTGTCCTTGGTTATGTAACTGCAATCACAATAGCTATCCCACTCCTTATCAATCATCATACCCATCAATTGGTCCCTTGCTCTTGTGTGTGGGTGTGTGTGTATGTGTTTTAGAGAATGAGTCATCACCATCCCAGCCAGACAAAGCCACGCTGTATTGTATGTGTTTGCATGTGAGTGTGTGCACTGAGAAACAACACTGAGGTGTGTAAGAATATAAAACAGGGCCGTGTTGCCGTCCGTTTACTGTATTCTCTTCACTGCAGCCCTTTTGCTTTTTTCCCATTTTCTTTCATTTTGCTCCGGTTTTCTTCCAGGCCATTCTCTCTCACTCTCCATCAATTCCACCTCTTGCCCTCACAACCAACAGATCTGTCACTTGTATCTCAGTGGAGATACCCGGTGTGTGTGTGTGTGTGTGTGTGTGTGTGTGTGTGTGTCTCTGTGTAGAATTAATGGGTGTTTTGGTGCAGTTGGAGCAGGCTGACGGGTTAAAGAGAAGGGGTGAGTCATAGCTAGTTTTCACTGCAGAGTGTGTGTGTGTGTGTCTGTGTGTGAAATCAATACAAAGCGTTGGAGTTATGGAGTTAAACAGGGTCGACCTACAGTGGCTCTTCATATCTCGTATGTGGTTTTGTTAACCAAGGCTCAATGGATGATAAAAACGGAAACTTGCAACATACAGCGAAACCTAAATATGGACAGAAATGCATTCTTCCTGTGTTTGCCTTTGTGTGGCATTGCCAAGTACCCCATGACAAAGTTCAGCATACAGACATCATGTTCTGCACTGCTCCCTACATACTTTACAATATCTCGGCACACTCTGTCCAAACACTACACAGCTCAGGCCCTCAAAGTTGGTTTGTCAAACCCTCCCAGAGCGTGATGCTTGTTCAACAAACGGAGCAGTAACAGGGACACTTTCCCTCGCATGCCCAACACACCGCTCCCTTCTCCAGGAAGCCCCCCACCCCAGCGCTGGCTAAATGCAAATGAGCAAAGCTTCAGTATGAAATTGGTCAGCCCGTCAAAGTGAACTGTATCAGTCACTGTCCGGCAAGTGTCTCAGACTCGGACTTAGGAAAGTGGGGTGATGACACTGAGGAGTTACGGTTACATTTTAGAGGGAGTGGAGATGAATAAGACACCAGATGATGACAGACAATGTCAGATTAGTCTTATGCGTGCAGAGACAGACAGGAAAGCTCTTGGGATATTTGTCATGGTCCGATATGTTGGTCTTTATTCTTTACTTTTTATGCCGTTGTTAACGTAGAACTGTCCGGTGTTGCTGGATACTGAGTATTCAGCTTTTGTCCTGCCTGCTGCAGCTATTCTGCATTACGCTCATTGTGATCGGAAGCTTTTATCAGGAATTGTTAGTCTGTATTTGGCAACAAAATGTTGTTGCAGTTGTTTGAACTGAAATTAAACTTTTCACTAGCCCCTGAGAGGCACAAAATATGAACTCTGCCATATTTGAATTAATATATAATTAATGAATTATATATGAAATAAATTAATAACATTTGTTTTCTTTCCAAAAAAGTCCCTAACAGGTTGCCAAACTCCTCATCCTACTTATTAAAAATCTATCACAGCACCTTTTTAATCTAATTACAAAGCATCAGCACAATTAAAATGCGGGTATCTTAGCTTAGCCTTGACCCAGTGCTTTGCATAGCCTTCATCCTGGTGCTACTTTCAGTCTATCAGAGCCAAAGCTAAATATAGATATATAGCTTAATGGCACTGATCTTATTATATTAAGATCAGTGTACTAAATTTATGACACCTGCATTTTTCCCATTGGGTGAGTAGCAGAGAAAATAAAGGGACAGAGGAGAGGAGGTTTACTGGGTGTTTGAAAGAAATTATAATTAAACAGACAAAGAGTAGAAATGAGGGACTGACGGAGCTGAGCGGGGAGACATAAATAGAGGAAACACCAGTGAGAGAGAGCGACAGATGAGAAGAGGTGAGAGAACTGTTTTTTTAGAAGATAGAGGAGATGAGGTCAGAGCATCTACCCCACTGCCTGAGCATGACCAGAAATCAGAAGCACATAAATCCCCTTGATAAGGACGTACGGTATTGGTACACACCAGCAGACTGTCAGATACTCTGCACACACAAACACACATAAAGCTAATGCAAACGCAGCCTTTCCACCAATCTCTTGCATCACGCCTGTTCTGTTCTTGATGAAGACTTAATCAAAAATGAAAAGAACATGAACTTTTGCTGACTGCTGATTGTGCTGACATGTTTTCTCTTTTGCCTTACATTTTTTTCTCCAAAGTTACACAAACTACAGTGACACTTACAGCCCACAGATTATGTGTAAATAATTTGTACATACAGAAGTGAACTGCCAATGAAATACTAACTGGAATTAAAATGGTATAAAGGGACTGCTGTATTTACAGCCCACATACCACAGACTTACACATAACATAATAAGGGAGCTTTCTAGTACATTTTCACTGCTTTGTCCTAGTGGCCTTGCACTAACATTTAAAAGTAATAGCCATTACCTGAGCTGGGCTTATTCGTTCTTGCTTTTAGAAAAATTGCTCACAAAGAACAGGGCAAAAATATTTACATGTAAATACATAGAATATACACAATGCATAAAGATACACCCTTCCTTCCAGGATTAGCCCTAAATTTTAGAAATAACGTCCTCATAATTTGGGGGTTTGGAGGATGTAAACAGGAAGTACAATGTTGCCATGGAGTAGGTTCATTAGCTGTGGGCTACAACTTTTTTTTTTTTTGTGTCTATATTTCTTTCAATTTTGGCAAATTGACATCATTTAAAGCATTCCAAATGATCTTTTAGCATTTCCTGTTTACAATGTACCCATGGTTGTACAAACAACTCTCACTTGTTTACCTTGTTACTGAAGAAAAACTTAAAAACATCATGATTTTCAGGCAAGTTCTGGCAAGTTCTGGAGTTTTTCTCTTTTGCTTCTAAGGAGATTTATTGACGTTTAGCTGCAATGTATTCTGAGATAATGATATCCTTGATAAGTGTAAATCACACTGAATCTAAAGACATGTGTATTGTGCATGTGTGTTCAGACTTGACTGAGTTATGACTAAGAGAAGGAGTAGGAATTTTGACACAAATTGCAGCAGATAAAGGAGGTCTGTGTCACAGGCGATTCTGAAATTCCATCAGCTGACCATGTTGATGAGTGGGCTAAATAAGTTGGCCAAACTACAATAGTTAACTCCCCGTTGTTGTTAGAACATCAGTGTGCACCTGCCCCTCATGCAGTATCTTTGCGTCACAGTACTCCCTCTGTCTCCCCCTTCAACTCTGCATAGTTAAAAAAATACACTGATAGTGTTGACTGATACACTGTCAACACTGTTATCCTATACACAACTATACAGTGCTACCCAGCGTAATATAAATCCCTCTTAAACTAAAAGTTGTTACTCCTTATTTCCTAATCTCTCGTCTTCTTCTCTTTTATCCTGGTAGAAGTACCCGGAAAGTATTTTATTTATACTCGCTATATACAAAATAATCGCCCTGTAAAATGTGGGCTCTAATCTCAAGTGTTACTGGAACTTCTCGAGTCAGATCCAATATAACAACAACTGGAATTTACGCAAGAAAAGAACAAAAATGGTTTATGTTTTTGGCATTAACATACAAATAAATATGATGCCTATTATGCCTATAACGCCGGCACGGAGGTATAATAGGCATTATGTTTTAGGGATGTCCGTCCGTCCCCTTCTCGTGAATGCGATATCTCAGGGACGCCTTGAGGGTATTTCTTCAAATTTGGCAGAAATGTTCACTTGGACTCAAGGATGAACTGATTCTATTTTGGAGGTCAAAGGTCAAGGTCACTGTGACTTCACAAAACACGTTTTTGGCCATAACTCAATAATTCATATGCTAATTATGATAAAATACACTTAATACAATTAAAATATAAATTATTATTGATTATTATTTTAAATAAATAAAATTCTTTTGAAGTCTTCACTACATATATGAGTCTGGACAGACTGGAACTGACTGGTTGACAGAGGCATACAACCATGAGGCGGTAATTATAGTTTTTATCTTATATAATATAAAATATATAACAGCAGAGCCATTACATAAATTGCTTATCTGGCATCATGTCCTTATGGTCTGTTCTGAGTTTGGATCAGTTGATAGTGTTAATCAGTCAGGTCTATTCAGTATTGGTTTCAACACCAACCTTATCCGGAAAGGGCTGACCCTCTCAGGTCCTATTTGTGTTTACTGTTCAAAAATCATTCATGCAGGGGAAAAAGAGAGAGAGAGAGGAGAGGGGAGAAGAGGGGAGAAGAGGAGGGAAGGCAGGAAGTAAAGCACAGAAGGTGGCAGGGGGGTGGGGGGGTTGAAGAACTCCAAGGAGATGAGAGAAGCCAAGCGTGTCCAAAAAGAACAGTGATTTTTATCTACCCGTGCAGCCTGTGAGATGTGGCTGACTATTGATTAGAGCTCAGTTGACAGGATTGGCACAACGCAGAGGGAGAAAAACTGCCTCTGAATTCTTTAGAAATTAGTTTGGATGCAGAAAAACTCTTACCTAATTTTTCAGTGAGGTAAGATTATCTTGGTAATGTTTCTTAGAGTCAGCGGGAACAAAGCCATGATCATACCGCACCTTTGTCCTCACAGTCAAACAGGCCCCGCTCAGATGATCAGTGGGTCACTAGTGTTTTAAACATGTGTCTCTTCAGTTGGCCTTCCTGTTTCGCTCTCCACGGCAAGAAAACACAAGGGCACAACCTTTGACCAATCCACCTCTCTTGTTCTACCTCAGGCATGACAAGGCCCTGCAGGTTTAAGCTCTGGTCCAAGAATGCTAATGCATTGTGTCTGGGTTGGTGAATTAGACAAGGAAAGGGGCAATGATGGTTAGCCGATTCTACTCAAAGCTCCTGCCAAGTGAAATTGTGAATCAGTCACAAGTACAAATACAATTCAGGTGTGTCATCAGATTACAGGTCAGGGGAATTTTACTGTATTAGCTGTTAATACGTCTTCTTCGAAAAAACAATTTTCTCACTTTTATGTTACGTTAGGTTTCTCTTTTGTGTACTGTAGGAATTATGTTTCTGCTGGACTTAGCACTCCAGACTTTGGTTCATGATGAAGTCTTATCTGAGAAGGGCCTTTTCCGAGAAGCAGCAGATCTCAGGCAGTTCACTTCTTAATGGAGCTAATGGTTAATGGCTTTTGTGCCATAATCAAAGATTGCATCGCGCAAACTCTGGACTGCAGACATCTCCCACGTAGCTGTTTAAATCTGAACTGTGAACGCAAAATTTATGAGTTGACTGTTTTCCACAAACATTTAGGTCAATTTTAAATTACCAAACTCCTTTTTAATCTAATTACAATGCACCACCACAGACTGCAGTCTACAAAAGACTATAGACTCTCAGTGACAGTCTCCACAAAAACGTATGATATATTGCAGGGTTGTTGCATTGGATTGCATTAAATGTAGCTAGGTGTACCTAATGAACTGGTGAACACTGTTACGCTGGTGGGTCACCCCGTGCCTCCCCTCACTTGCAAAACAGGTAACACAGCCTTGCAAAAAGCTTTAGTCGCATTTGCCATGAATTTCATTACTGTCAAAACGGTTTTTCAGCAAGCATTGGGAATAAGAGGGAATTAAGAGGAACAGCCCACAAGGTCCAATTATATTTGATACAAAGTGTTGCACAGAGAACACAGGGAGCCAAAATCCCTTTCCAAGTTGTTGGCTTGTCACGCATACTGTACAAATACCAGGGAGGAATGCCTCTCACTCCAAACTTCTGTTTGTACTCATTTCAATAGTTCAGCTAATTGACTCAAAACTTTTTTTTTCCTGCTTGTTAAAGACCTCAGCACATACTCACATTCTGTCCATATAAATGCCAAGCATCAGAACCCCCTGAGTCTTTCAGATTCTGTTCTTAGTAATGAAACTGGTGAGCTGCCAGTTTCGCTGGTAAAAAGCCAGTTTATATCAGTTCTCCTATTAAAATCATCTCTTATATCCTTTATAACCTTGATATTTTTTCCTGCCATCAGCCATTGCCCTATTTATTGTTATCACTCTCCTCTGATTTAAACATATTTAAGCAGCATTTAAATGATGGAACACTCCCATGGTCTGGAAAGCAGTTCTAAACTACCATGGTTTAACATACACTTAGCAATGGAAAACTGCTAATCCCTAGCAATGCTTTTGTTCCAAAGCCAAGTGGCAGTGGAAGAATGTGGTTGGAGTAATAAACTTGGAATTGCTTTTCTTACATGATCATTCTTTGCTCACAGTAGATGTATATATGCACATCCCAAAATGGCACAGTGCATTTGTTTCCATTGTTACTGCAGGATTATATAGGATCTTTTTTTTGCCAAAGCATGTAGCACTTCATACCTTGGCTGCAGTTTCCCACATTATTTGTCGTTATACAGCGGGATGCGTGAATTAGCTTTGTAGTGTTTTCCCAAACCCTAGCTATAACAGTCTAGAGCGTATCTGAAGAGGGAAAAGTAAGGTAGTTTTTTTGTGATGTTAAGAGCCATCCTGAGTAATCTGCGTCAGGTTTCATAGAGATAGCGAAGGCATTTGAGGTACATAGGCAGAGATACACATCAGCATCACTGCATGTCATGCGGTGAAATGTACAGAAAGTGATTTTTAGGAAGGAACACAGCTTTATTTCCAATAATTTCAGGGTTTCGATGCAGGAGTGATTGAATAAATACTTTATATGATGAGGGAAACTGATCATTCATCATTTTGACATAAGAGATGATGCTGTTTTTCTTTTCCCCAGTTAAAATATAAGTTAGGTTCTATTAACTGATGTAAAATGTCAATGATGTATGATATATTCAGTGTATAATCAGTGTCTTTAATGTTCCTAAGGCGCTAATGGGAGGTGAAAAAAAGTGCTGTATCAGTTTCTACACCTCCTGCAGATTAAACCCTCCATATCTGGTAGATCCACTGGCATTGATATCTCTTTCCCTCATGCTCCCCCTCTCCTCCATCCCACCCCTTTTCTTTCCGCTGACCTTGGCCCACTAGAAAAAAGGTGCACCCTCCCTTCCGAGTTTCATTCTGAAGGAATCTGGGAATTATTGTTGTTCTAATCTACCTTGAGAACCTGCCTAATCCCATTTTCCATCTCGATGTTCCAGGGCTAAAGCCAAAACTTCTGCGCCACAGAGGCTCAGAAGCACCCTGACTATGCAGTGTAACTTTTTTTTTTTCACATACTCAGCTCTGTTGAAACTGCTTTGTGCACTGAGGGTTTTGGGCTTATGGCACACACTCGACAGTTGAGTTTAAAGTTGACCTGATCTGCTTCCACATGGACAATATGCTTACTCACGGCATTACTAGTGGAACAACAACAAGCTTCTGTGGTTGTGCTTTGTCACTACATACTGCATTTTGTTGTACTGTAAAAGGCTCAGACCTATTGGTCTTACTGTATTCCATTTCTTGTGGATGTTGACCTGAAGATGTGGTTTTGTGGTACTAAATCCTTGAAAGTCCATCAACAAAATCCAATGTAGCAACAAAATTGAGAAGTAATCTAACATTTGTAGCAAAGATGTAAAATTAGCTTATTACAATGCTAACCAGTGTTGGAAGTATAGACACATTTGCTTTGGATCAAGTCTGGATTTGGTTGATAACTCAAGCGGTTGCTTCACCACTTTGGTCCAGACTGAAATAGCTCAATGACTACCGGATTGCTTTGACCTTTTTTTTTTTTTTTTTTACATCCATTCATGTTCCCAGGAGGATGAATCCTATTGACTTTGCTGATCCCCTGACTTTTCATCTTACATCACCAGCAGGTTGACAGTTTTGCTTTTGAGTGAAATGTCTCAACAACTATTGGATAGATCACTACCACTAATTATGTGTTGACCACAACTCACCCCCCAGAACTACAAATTCATGAGCGGCCAGATACTGCCCACTAGTTTGTATTTGTATTTATGAATGCACCCTTAGTCCTGTTTATCTGTAAGGACAATCACAAATCTGTGACATACACGTATATCCAATTTTATTATGCATGAGAAAGTTTGCTTCCTGTCACTTGTCACATTAGGTAGTCAAATCATTTTAACCTCAAACATCTAAAATAAGATGATCCTTGTCTGTGAATATATGTTTTCACCTTTGGCCAGTTTAGTCAAACTGTGCTCATGCAATATGAAATGTTTGTGTTGTTATGACTGTCTCAGTGAGACAGGAGGTGAGGTTCAATGTCAAAACAAAGGAAAACAAAACTAATCTCATCATTGCCCGTGAAGTGAGGCTCTGTGACACACAGATATATTCTCATCTTTCTCTTTATAGAGATGAGAGAAAAAGAAAGAGAAAGAGAAATATGGGAAAAGATGCAGAACAAAGTCCAGAGAGAGGAAATCTTTTTTAATTTCCAAGAAAACTTGCATGGGTTGAGGCACAGTGGATTGCCAGAAAGTCAGGGTTCAGAGACCTTGTCTCATTGCTCCTCAGGAATTACAGATGAAAAAAGTCATAGTATGACCCCAGAGGATGAAAATGGCCGCAAACCCAAACGCAGCTTGGGGTCGATATCCCAATTTTGAAATTTCAAACTTACTCCTTGCTCTGGTTGCCTGTTAAACAATTATAGTACATTTCTCTCCATCCTGCTGTCTTGTTTCTCAGATACCAGCTCTCATTTTTCAGGTTGACTCCCCCCTCTCTCTGTTGCTGGCGCAGAACAGTATTTCTGAGGCTGAATCTCCAATGGGAGATTCTGTATACTCGATGTTTGTATTCCATTTGGACTGCCAGAATCATAGTTCTTTGCCGATCCACCCACTGGGATCTGACTTTCCCCCACGCTCATTCATTTTAAGACCTGTGTTTGCAATCTAGGAATAGAAGCGGGGAAAAGAAAGGGAAAAGAAAGAGCAGTGATCTTGCTGTTAATAAGTAAGTCTTATCTCTGACAGAGAATAAGATGGCTTATGTAAGACTGGCTTGCATTCAATTCTCTCTGTTTATCTGTCTTTCAAACATATTTTTCTTTTCCTCCACATCTCTTGCTTGCACCTTATTCCCTCATTCTTCTTTTGTCATTCCCCCCACCAATGCTCTCTGGCTTTCCCCTTATTTCATTACTCTCTGATGCGCCGACATATGTGGGACATCACACAGCCTGTTAGAGGTAGAGTAATGCACCAGGGAGATCTGGTGGAGGACAGTAAGGGATACGCAGGACAAGGCAGAAAGCTATGAACACTATTATTGTCTACCATGTATTGTACAAAGATCTTATGCAGAGGTATTGCTTATAGGGGGGACAAAATGACAGATATGTTTTACAATACAGTACATGAGCTGTAAATACCAGTTCAGCGAAGTTTATAATAATATTTTTTGCCAGTTTGTCTGTTGTAAAGACAGTCAGATTGGTTGGTTCCCCAATTATCCTATTAAATATCTTTCAGTTAAAGCAGTATTTCTCTGTCGGTGATGTGTTTCTGCAAATGTCACTGCAAACCGCAGTTATAAAGGGATCTACACAGGAGTCATATGGAGAACTACTAGCATTCTATTTTTTAAAATTTATTTGGCGTGCTTAATTCTAAAAACTACAAGGAATCAACTAACAGTTGGTTTAGCTTTACCTGAGTCATTTTAAAAAACGTATTCAGCCCATGGTAAACTTTTAACAGTCAGTTGTTACTGTTCAATGTCCAATTACAAGGAACTGCACAGTGTGCGAGCCACTTATCGTATTATTAGCCAGTGCCTTACCCTTTTTGTAAAGTCATTGGATGAAACAATCAAGAACTCAAACCTAACCCTATAACCGTAAAGGGGAGCACACCAAAGCCTGTTTACTACTGCATATGTGAAAAAAGTTGTTTAAAGCCTTATGTGGCTCCAGAGCTGCACTGTTTATGGCTAGATCTACTGTATGACAGTAAAGGGCAAATCTTTAGGTGAAGGTTTTTACATAACTTTGTAAGTGACTAAAACATTGTTTAACACAGGCAAAGGCAAAGGCAAGGGGCAGTTAAAGAGGTCAGTGAGGAGGCAAAGAGGATAGGGGTTTGATGAAGTCTGGATGTGGTGCAAGTGATGTTTTTATTGTTTGATTTACAAGACTGTGGCTGATGTGTACATCCTGGCCTTAGTATGAGAAATTCCCTGGACTATATTACATCCCGAGTTTATGAGGTGAAATAACCGATCTTAGAGGAGAGGCCTGATGTAACCTAAATAATAGCAGGACTGTCTTAAAGCGCCGTAGCACAAAACCAGGTCAAAGGGCATGGAAAGGGGTTAAGAGGAAGGGGAGTCTGGACATGTTATGCACATATGTGTGTGTGTGTGTGTGTGTGTGTGTGTGTGTGTGTGTGTGTGTGTGTGTGTGTGTGTGTGTGTGTGTGTGTGTGTGTGTGTGTGTGTGTGTGTGTGTGTGTGTGTGTGTTGTACTTCCTGTGCACATATTTTCTTAGCCACTGAAAGAATGCATGGCACCTTCTCTGGGACAAGGTTCAGTAAGAGGCCATACAATAATGGATGATGAACTGCATGATAAACATGTACAGCTCTGCCTAATAAAGAGCAGTTTATGGGTCTGTACATGCATAACTATGATGAAATGTTTCTTAGAGAAAGCATCTTTATGACCGATGCACACAAACACACAGAGACACCTCATCTCTGTCCTAGACGTTTTTCTTGATTATAATTTAAAGTTAACAGTAAATACTGTACGTAAATACATATATGCACTTGAGGTGAAAAGATAAAGATGTGAATCAGTATGCAAGATGTGAAAAATCTGGTAATGTAAATTGAGAGGAACAGAACAATTAGGGAAATAAAATCATACATTTATCATTTGTGTTGTAATAAACTGAAAGTGAGCAAAGTAAATTACAGCATTTTGATGAAAAACTAAAATCCATTAAGCTATAACTGTAGTAATTATATAATATTTTTGGACTATGAAATTGCTTATGATTATCATTATTATTTTGAAGGTGTGATTGCTGATTCTAGCTCCAAACGTGTTTTTTACTGGTTAAATAAAGGTTCAAGAATTAACGTTTGTTTAATCTGTCCAAAAACTGAACCATAACAACCCACGGGATATAATGTGTTCATTTGTGAGGTCTAGAGGTGATGGTATTACCCCCAGTATTTCCCCAAATGTGGAACTATTCCTTTAACACGTAGACAGTTTTTTTTTTTTATTCTCAGGTTTAGCTAAATGACATTGTAACAATATCTGGCAATTAAATTTCTGTAGCAGACACAGATAAAGGTGGTTCTTACACACACACACACACACACACACACACACACACACACACACACACACACACACACACACACACACATTGTTATGACAGAATATTAAATATTAATATAGTGTACTTGACATCTTCTGTAATTGTCTGGATCCATTCTGTCCCTCCAGCACCGAGCTATGATTTTAGTCAAGGGAACAACCATTCACACACAGGGAAAGTTTCCTGCCATGTTGCAAGTTTGGACTCAAACACACAGGCACACACACAATCTGAGACACACACATTCCCCCATGCCAAGTTGTGGTAATGTAGAGGCCCAGCAGAGCAGCAGCCACTGATAGAGGCCTTGATTAGACTCATTTGAAATGGCTGCAGTCACTGAACCTGTCTACTCTGTGTGCCAAGGACAACATTTACCTTACATAACAGCCATTCTGGGTCACTAACACATCCATCTAAGCAATTTTCTTACCTCAAGAAGTATGTGCACCTTGACCTTACCTTCCATTGTCCCCTGTATGGTATATTTATCCCTCACACCTTCTCTCTCTCCTCTGTGTGTTTGTGCTTTAAGGGTATTTGTGTTTTACGTCCGTGGTATGTATTCTGTCAGTGTCGCAAGTCACACGCCAAATGATAACTGTGAAGAGGAATTTGTGGTAAAATTGTTCTCAGGAGAGAAGAGTGTGTCGCTGTGCGGCTGTCACATGCCCCGAGACTCCTGCTAAGGCTGAGCCTGACTCACTCACTGCCTCTTGGGCAATGCCTCAAATGTTTTACTTCTAAAGTGATGATGTTGACTCTAGCTGTAGTAATTCGTTAGCTGATCTTGATTCCTGCTTTTTATGAAATTTGACCTTTTTGAAGGATTAGAACGACTCATATAAGTACGCTCTAGACCCTACAGTACATATTTTTTTCCTTAATCTCTGTCATGTCTTTGTATTTTTGTTCATCGGTTACTTTATTTAAAATGACCCCTGTCACTCTTTAAAAGCCTTTCTTGTATTAAAATATAAATGACTACTGAAATAATATGCACTCCAAGGGAAAGACATAATTAGACATAATTAAGATTTTTTTTTTTGTATGATAAGTGTATTAAAAGACCTCAACAGTATGAGCATGTCATTCATGACATTTCAACCAAAAGTCCCACTAGAGGTTTGGGTTGAAAGTAAGACTCACTGTTGGTTCTGTGCTTATGGGTATGATTACATGTTAGTCTGTTTAGCCGATAAGCATGTGACCTGTTCCCAGAGGCACTGAGGCATTTATTCCACATATTTGGTTTTAAACTTTACTGGCCTAATGCAAAGCATGATTGATCTACAGGTCAGGAAGTGGAAGATGCTGGCTCGCCATCATGGCGATGGTATGGGCAAGCAGAAAGAAGCAGAGTCAGACGTCCATCTCGGAGGTTGTCAGTCCTGGGGGATCCACGCCTCGCCCCTCCTGGCCAGCCCTGTCATGCTGGAGTGCTCCATCTGCAGTGGACCCTACATCAGCTACGCCCTGGAGGATATCTGGCAGCCACGCCAACGCACACAGGCAAGTTCATTCTGTCTGCAGCTAATTAAATTACAGGTAGCAAACACTAATTTATTACAGTAATCCGCGGACCACAAAGCAGGGGACTTCCAGGTGTCCTTGATGGGGGAGTTCGGGAAATCCCTAGGGAAATTATGGATTGGTAATGTCTTATTATAATGTCTTGTTATATTATACAACAGATGTTAGCAACATACAATTAAAAATTGTTTTCACTCTGTTTTCTCTGGGTGATGTAGGGTAAGCAATTCCATGTTTTACAACAAATGGTTAATTATATGATAACACTAACTGGCAGTTGAAAAAATAATGAAAATACGTGTTAGGGGAAAACATGTCATGGATTTTATGTTTGATGTAACTTAGTTATTACAGGAAACGCTACACACCGTCATATGTTTGTCCATCACTAACTGTTAATTTCCACTTACGGTCTCCTTGAGTGGTACAGTTTGCGTACAGCGTATGTTGACATGATTTGAATGAATGCTGCTCTATGCACAGTTTTTCTTTTCTGATTCACCTCAAGTCTGGCCACAGATGATTTTGAAACTGTTCACTGAAGGAAAAAGTGCTGACTGCGACACCACTTTTGTTGTGGACCAATAGTGCTGATTGGTATTCAATATAACATGATCCACCTTTGTAGCAGTACTTGTAGTACTTTCTTGTAGCTTTCCATCATTCCTAATCTTTCTGTTCCTGTTATTAGAAAATTGACGGAGCACAAGAAAATGAATCAGTTTAGGCAAATGAAAGAGAATCCACATTTAAAAGTACTATTCAGGCATATGTGTAACAGACTAACAGTAGCACAAGGTAATATTTAATAGTTTTCTCTGCATCTTAGTTGCTTTGCACCTTTTCTGCACTCCTACCAGACGACATTGTCAAAAACATGTCTGGGAAAATACTGTCTTATGTTATAAGAAACCATTAACAGTTTAGTGGCTTAACCCAACTTGATTTTAAAGGTAATTCAGCTATTTCCTAAAACACAAAATCAAAATATGTAAAATTATGATTCATTAAATCATCTTCATACTTTTGCATTTTTCTTTTATTTCCCTTGTGTTTTCATGGATACAAACCAAAGAAAAACACCAAGAGAAAATGTACTAATTTGTTCAGTGGTAAAAATCAAAACACTTCTAGCCTTTTTGCTGTAAAATGAGCTTTATCTTCTGACTCACAGTTAAGTCATTAACGCCTCTAGCTCTCCTTGACCCTTACAAAGACAAAAACTATTCCTTCCTCTATCCCTTTTTGCCTCTGCTAGAACAAGCCACACTTTCTGTCCACCATGAAATATTAATGAACAGAAAGCCTAGATTCACCATTACTATGGATACGACTCCATCAGATCTCCTCACAGATCTCAATAAAAAATCTGAAGTACAACAGAGGAAGGACATGACAGAAGTGAGGCAAACTAAAGGGGAAAGGACAAAGGGGCATGAATGGAAAAGTAATTTTGACTGTAGAGAGATGCTGATGGGATGAGGGGGAATGAACAGCAAGTGATACGTCTGTGTATGTGTGTGTGTGTGTTTGTATGAGTGTATCTGAGAGGAAAAGATAGATAGACGAGGCTACTGTCAGTTATATTAAGACTTATACAGAGATGAAATGACCAGCATGATAGGCAGACTGTTGAAAGCAGCGCCTCTGAATGTTTAAACAAACTGATGAGATTGAAACAACTCATGCACACACGCAAGCACACACAAACACACACACACACACACACAAACACAAACACGCACATGCCTCAGCTTGTCTTTTTCTCAGAAAACACCCATGGGAGAATACTGAGAGCTGCGATAAGTTTTCAGAGCTGTCGCATGGAATAGCAAACTAGGCTAAGACTGTATTTAACAGAGCCACTTTGAAAAGTTGATGACTGACAGCGACATCTTGAAATACTAATATCTGACACGACAGTGCAGTTTCTTGGGAATGTCCCGAGATGCAAATGCTGCTGGTCCTGTGACAGCTGCCAATTATACTGTTACTGTATATGAAAAGGAGAAGTGGGACAGACTTAAGTAACTGCTATTGAGACATACATGCATGTGTTTACTCGCATATTTCTGAGCCTTTTAGCCACATACAGGAGTCCTTTATTGACCTATATAATCAAATGAGGCAAGTCAAAGATCAACTCTCATACTCAAACACAAACACCCAACTCCACTTGCACGTGCAGTGATAAAGAGAACGTACGTTCACTCAAGTGCTTTACTTAAGTACAGTTTTGAGGTACTTGTACTTAATGGCACAAGATACTTCTAATCCAATACATGTTGAGGGAAATATTATATTTTCCAGTCCACTTCTTTTACTTATCTAAGGTTCCAGTAATTCATTATTTTTCAGATTAAGATTTTACATAAAAATACATTATAATCTTAGAAAATACAATACATTGGTTTACTGTATATTAGGGGGGTAAATAAGAATGAAGCAGATGTGCTGTTCAACCCCAAGTTGAGTAAGATCAGTTTCAAACTGGCGTCTCGCTAAAGTATAGTCTTGACATTTTATAGAGCAGAGGTTTCTCACAACATTCAACGCAGGACCCCAAGTGATTTAGGGCAGTCTCACCATGGACACTCAGCTTCATTAAAACATTTCAAAAGGGGGTAACCAACTGAAACCGGGGCATGAACCAGTCTAGGTTGGCAACCAATGGTTTTGGGAAAATGCTGATTTAGCGTGCTGCCATTCAAAAAGGTCATAACTCAAGTGTTCACTGTATGCCAAAACTCTTCTGGAGCTAAGAAAAGCAGCTTAGATCAATGATCTCCAAACTTTTTGGCGTGTAACCGGCGTCTGTCATTTTTCCAACCCATTTTAGATTAAACCACGGCCACTGCCATATAACGAAAGCCGCGACAGAACAGCTGAAGCCCTATCCCTAACCCTAACCGATACGGATGTGAGTGCAGTTTCATCTAAACTAGGTTAGGAAAAAAAATATATAAGCATGGAACTGTTTAAAACAAACCAATTTTTTCATTTATTCTTTCACACAACTAACTGTTAAGGGTTACATTTTTCTAGTTGTTCACAGTAAAAAAAAATGATTAGAAGAAAATAAAAAAAGAAAAAAGAAAAATTCAAACATGATTTGGTGTAGCAAAAATATGGTCCTTCTACTTTCCTTACCTGTTAATCATTTAAACCCTCAGATTTGTCTTGTGTCCCAATCCCTAGGCTGGAAACCACCGGTCTAGATTGTACCTCGTCCAGCCCATATTTTTGAGTTCATCTAATGGGAACTTCCTCTAGATGTTTAACACCTATTACAACTGAGCTGAACTCAACTGAATTCAAACAAGAAAACTGCCAAAACTGGATTTGCAGGATTGGATACAAAGTCTGAAACGCTGACGTTGTGTGTAAATGCATCAACAATGTATGCTTCCCTAAATACAGTTCCATGAGCATTTTGCTTCGTTTTCTACAAGTGGTTTTAACTCAGTATGTATACTATATCATGGAATTGAACACAGCTCCTGCATTGAGGTAAATCTGTATTCTGTACATCACCAGGCCGTAATAAAATACGTCCAGCTTTTCATTTGCTTGTCTCTGTTGTTTGAGTGTTTTAATTGTTTTTACTAAGTAATGCATTATTTCTCTCCCAGGCGATGGACCTGTACTACCACAATGAGTCAGACCCAGACAGCTACTGTTGCCCTGGCGACAACAGTAAGTCACCACCAGCTAAGCCTGTTGACTTGTATTCTTCCACTACCTCCCATCTTTCCTTCTTTTCCATCCATCTTTCATACTACGACTGCACAAACTCTTATTCCTCTGTTATTTTTCTCCATCACCTCGCTCTGTCACCCCTCGGTTATTTCTTTTTATTATCTGCAGTTTTGTTTATTTTCAACATCAATCCAAAATTATCTTCTACCAGTCATTCTCTAGTCTATTTTTCTCTTGTGCATTGTTTCCTTGCCCTCCAAACCCGCTGGCTATGGGAAAAAATGATTCAGCCTGTCCACACACGCTTTGCAACGTTACCTTACCTCACCACTCAGCCCTCTAATCCAACCTCTAAACAGGATAATAACTGTTGTCCATATACCAAGATTACTATTTGTTGTTTTGTGGAATCTGGCAAAACAGTAGTTACATGCACAATACACAGGACTGATCATCATTCATATGATACATTGACCTTCCCTGGTTAAAACTTCACTGCAGCAGAAATATTTGTGTATGTTTCTGTGCTTGTTGCTTACATGTGTTCCACTGGGCGATAGTCCAGAATTGGTTTACTATTGTTTTATTGGTTTGTACTTTAATTTTCCATCATGCCCATTTTATGTGCCACAAAGCAATCATCCAATCCAAAGGGCACAATCTGTGCATGTGTCACATTTGGGCATAGATCTTATCTAATCGCTTTTTTATTGGTACCTTTACCTTTGCTGGGAATCTTGCAGACATGAGCTGTTCACGTGAGTGTAATTATGTGTGTGTGTGTGTGTGTGTGTGTGTGTGTGTGTGTGTGTGTGTGTGTGTGTGTGTGTGTGTGTGTGTGTGTGTGTGTGTGTGTGTCTGTGTGTCTGTGTATTTGTGCTCAACATTAAATAATTATCAGCAAAAAAACTTTAACTTTTTTTCATTTTAAACTCAGAAAAATGTCAAATTCTGTTGATTTTTAACTGTAAATAATTAGTAGACCAAAACTATCATTTAAAATATTGTAATTACTAATGCATTGCATTGCTATAACATTACTTTGCTTTTCCACATAGGAACCATTCATTTCCGCTCTTGGATAGTATGCACATTCTTGTCACCAGTGGTGGAAGAAGTATACAGATTCTTTACTTAAGTATACTGCAATATAAAAATCATTCATAACAAGTAAAGTTATGTATTTAAAATGTCACTGAAGTAGAAGTATTTCATTAAAGAATCAAAAGTAAAATTAGTCTTGCCCCTTTGAGTGTTATACTATTATACATTATATTATTGGATTGTTATTGCTAGTGCTACTTACGCATTAAGTGAGGGTAGTTTAATCTATAACAGTGCAACATATTTTATATAGCCTCATTACAATTTCTTTACAAAGTCTTTATCTGTTAAACTAACAAATGTGTAATGTATAGGTAAAGGGGCAGTATAAAGAGGAATTGTCGAATAGTCGAACACTTTGTGGCAGATCTGCAGGTACCTGCTGCCTGCTGGAACATCTTCAGGAGAGCAATGTGACAAGAACCCTGTTCTGACGAAAATATTTTTTGCTGGGAGTAGTCTGCTCGTTAATTGTGGGAGTTTTCGGAGAGAAACCCAAGCAATTAGCCGAGCTGGTGACAAGCTGTTCCTGTGGCCTCGGCCGTGATGCTGCTACACCCTGTCGTTCCAAGTTCAGCAATTAGTGGCTTTAGAGTGTCACATATCACAGTCATGTACAGTGTTGCAGCGATGTGTGTCACACAAGGAGCAGCTGAGAGCAACGGAGCGCGAGGTATAGATCCAGTACCAATGATTATAGGGAGTAGAGTTTGAAATTCTAAGTTTACAGAGGAGCAAACAGCAAACCATGTCTGTGTTCTTGTGGAAAAAGTACAGAGTGGTCTTATGTAACAAAGCATCTGCCGAGGATACCCTTATTAAACCACATTAGTGCGTTCATCAACTTGCTCAAGTGCAGCTAATTAGCATTTACACACAGACCTACAGTGCTTTTCTTTCTCAGCTGCCAACAGGTTCATATAACGTGTGATTACTAAGCCCGAGTTTGTGTTTGCGTGCTATCGCCAGCTCTACTCTTTTGTACTCAGTGACACAAAATACTATCAACAGATCCTTCTCTGAAGCGGTTAATTACTCTTCTCTCCCACCATTCATGATGCATGGCTCACCTGTGTCAACCCGCCCTTCACGGCTTCACAGGCAAACACACCTACGCAAATCACGCACACATGCATACAATACAACACCAACATATGCATAGAATCCATAAGAGCATCCCTAAAGCAGAGACAGTTTTGAGGAGATTTTTCTGAACATGTGTGTTGCCATTATACCCTGAAGATGTACAGCAAGTGCTTTGATATATATACGATTTATATACTATACTATATGATTTGGCTTTGTGCACTGCATTCAGAGGCAGGACTGCCAATGACGTAATGTACTCCCTGTCCCTCCAACCCATTTTTGACCCTCACAAGCGCACCCTAAATCCAGCCTTGATCCAAAAGCCTTATCCTCACCCTCATACGGCCCCACTAAAAAATTGAGGATGCACCACAATGTCTTCTCTATGCAAAACTGTTCTCACTCTTCGGGTGTCCTGTTGGCCTAGAGGTGAAGAATGCATCCATCCCATTTCATGTCCTGCGGGGGACCTTTGTGGTATGACATTGTCCATCTTCTCACCCTTCATCCGTTGTTATCTCTCTACTGTCACTATCTAATAAAGGCATAAAAGTGCCCCAAAAATGCTTAAATCCCAAAAGAGTTCTTTCAAAAATAGGAGCACTACAATACACTTTAAAGCTTTGTTTTATGGATTCGTAAGTGCCTTATAATTTCCTCAACTTTTACAGTGTTTCTTGAAAAGAACAGCAATGCAGAATTTATCCCTGAGAAAAAAAGAGACAAAGTTGTGAAAAAGTTTGGCTGTGTTCAGTCTATAAACAGTTGCTGATTTCCAGAGGAAAATCCTTAAACAAACTGCTCCATTATAACCCAGTTAGGCAGCCATTCATTGCCAATAGAAAATTTCTATCATTTCCGCATGACCTGCTCTGCACTGACAACAAGTTATCCTCACAGTTAATTGGAATTAATTCATCGGAAGCTTACTCATGGGATATAGTAGGCTACTCTTTGGTAAACTAGCTAGCCAAGCAGGCCCAACACACACACACACACTGACAGTTCACCGTATCCAGTGGCAAAATAAAAGCCTAGCTGTCCTCTCTGAATAGCCGAGGCCTTTATGTAACGGTGTCATTTGGTTCCTCACCACTGAGGCTCATTCACATTCATCACCAGATCAACTATAGCCACAAACACACTCATCATCCCCAGCACAGAGAACGGACATTACAAGATGGAGGGATGACAGACATGAACGGACTTCATGGATGGATGTCATCTGCCGGAGACAGCGTGAATATGGGCATGTGCTGGTCTTTGTGTATGTGTGGGTACACTGTAGGTGGGTGGGCTGAGGGCGCATATGTGTGTGTGTGTGTGTGTGTGTGTGTGTGTGTGTGTGTGTGTGTGTGTGTGTGTGTGTGTGTGTGTGTGTGTGCTTGTGTGTGTTTGTATGTGTTTATACTACAACTCTAATATGCTGCACCTCAACCCTTCTGACACAGCAGTGAACCCCTTCCTGTCCTTTCATGAAATGGCCCCCGGAGTGTGTGTGTGTGTGTGTGTGTGTGTGTGTGTGTGTGTGTGTGTGTGTGTGTGTGTGTGTGTGTGTGTGTGTGTGTGTGTGTGTGTGTGTTTGAGTGTCAATGCTGGCTTAGGCAAGATGACATTGCCTATAGGGGGTTACATAATGTACAAGTCTCTCTCTCTCTCTCTCTCACACACACACATAGAATGGCTGTAAAACACACAGCTTGAGTATTGTGGAGCCTCCTCTTGTTCATGGTCCGAGCCTTGAGCAGCCTGTAAATCCAGAAGGGAAAGAGGACCAGAGAGGAAAAACACAGTGCGGAGCTTTTCTTAGTATCGCTCCCTCTCTCTCTCATTTTCTTCCTCTCTCTTCATCTTCTTTTCAACTGTTTTCTGTCTCATTTCATTCATCTCTGGGCTATCACCACAGATGCAGACACAAGAGCAGTGCTTACACCCCAGCCCAGGTAACGTAATGTCTTCTTCATCGCCTTTTTTTAAGTACTCACGACTACAGTTTTTAAGCTCTCCCTTCTAGGACAAGTCTGTATGCCAAAAAAAAAAAAAACCCCGCAAGTTTTCAAGGTCAACACTTTTTCTGTGCCAGTATGTGCTTTCCTTATGTTCTCACGGCTCTCTTTTGAGAGAGCAATATGTGATGTACAAGGTTTCACTCGTCTGGCTCTTGACGCTTTCAACTGCTGATAAAAGATGTCGGTTTTGCGTCCCACACGGATCGCTTCTGTGGTGTCAGTTTTGAGATATATGAATGCACGCTGAGGGATGGCACCGTTACTGTGCAGTAACCTTTGGTGTCTGGAGGAGAAATATCTTTTTCTAACAAACTGCAGAGAGTTCTTGGTGGCGCAGTGAGGGAGGGGCATGTTGGCCACCTTGAGGGAATTCAGGGGGTACCTGATGTGCCCTTTCTTTTTCTATTTCAGAAAGTGTGTTTTTGTGTGTATGTGTGTGTGTGTGTGTGTGTGTGTGTGTGTGTGTGTGTGTGTGAGTGTGTGTCTGTGTGTGTGCATTTTCTGCCAGACTCCCTGCAGGTTTGTTTTGCCCTCCAGCTCTGCGTATGTTTGTGTGTGTGTGTGTGTGTGTGTGTGTGTGTGTGTGTGTGTGTGTGTGTGTGTGTGTGTGTGTGTGTGTGTGTGTGAGTGTGTTAGTGTGTGTGTGCGTGCGTGCATCAGGTGGCTGTGGGGGACAGATTAATAATGGATTTGACCTGGGTTAAGGGAGAACCAGAGACAGCAGTAAAAAGTTGAGGCTATTTTTAAAAACCGCAAAGTCACAAATGCAACCACACAACGAGTTTTCTCCGATGGAGGACGGGGGTCAGGACAAATAGACTCCAGACACTCTCTCTCACACACGCACACATACACAGCCATCTTCCCGGCTCTGTGTAATTTGTGGATGAGTGTTAATCGCTGCTTGTCTTTGTCTTTGCTCTGCGTTTCCACAGTCGAATAACGAATAACACTCAGGGTGGCCAGTGGATCAAACTGTGGCTGTACTGGGCAGCTTCCCGGAGTGAATGGGTGCAACTGTGTGAGAGTGACCAAGGCATTCCTAAAGATAAGAGCATTGCTCTCAGTGGAACCTCCCAGAATAAATAAAGGTGTAGAATAATCTGTTACAGTTGAAAACAGGGTGGGTTTATTTTTTTTTGGTTTTAAGAAGCTGTACGCAAAAGGTTCCAAGATTCAGTTTATTCATCCACAAAAAAAATGATAGCACTCCCATCCTAGTCAACCAAAACACAGGAAATATATACCCACAAAATACAACTTTATATATAAAAAATATAAAACTATATTACATAGTAAAACTGTTAATCAAAAAGCCAAACAACAATATAAAAGAAGACTATCACTAAAATAAATTAAAGTCTGCCAAACACTATTCTGAAAAAATACCTGGCTGTATACACAAACGCACAAAATAGTTGGGAGAGCAATTCAGCAAGAGACAGGGTTTATTAATATGGCCCTAACTTCTTGGCAGCTGCCAACTTTGACTTAAGGTGAACTTCCAAGTCTGTGTTACTTTTTAACTCAACATGACGATCCCGGCCTTCTCTGGCATAATGTGTTTATGGACAAACAGCATTTCGAGTCCTTCCTTTTATTTTACAGGGCACATAAAACTAAATATTGGGCTAAAAAAAAAAAAAATCCACCAGTTTCATGTGCTTGTACCATTCAATCCGTGTCGTTGCAGGGTGGGGGGGTTGCTGCACGAATGCATAAATAAACCTCTTATTTGTAAATTTTGCTCATCGGTACTTGCATAAAAGTTTATCGCCACATTTCCGGTGGCTGAACTTGAACTGTGGGGGGGGGGGGGCTCATGAGGAGCATTTGAAGGCATCGTATCCCCCGCCCCGAGGAGAGCTCGTCCAACCTTGCGTGAAACACAAAGCTGCAGAGTGGAAGGATATAGAGGCGGGATGTCTCCGCCCCGAAAAGAAAGGTGGGGGGGGGGGTCTGCCTGATGAAACTCTCCAAGAAGAAGATTGCGGTGTAGTTCTATTGCCTCCCTGCCGAGGAGCCCAAAGCCTCTCTCCTTCTTGTGACTCGGGACATTAAAAGCATCCCCATGAAAGACAAAACGACCGCGGTGACGTGTAAGTAGGCTGCATATTCGTTTGAGAGCGACAGCGAAGGATTTATCCAGTCGCACCGAATCTTTGTGACCCTCCTATATTACTCATATAGGAAACTGGAGGCCGGCAATGGTCTTATTTCGAGAATGAATGGTGTTTTCTGCAGTGACCGGCCTACTGGGATCACTGTAGTTGCTTTGGTAAAGGGTAAAGCTCTAGCTCCCAGCCCACTTTGTGTTTGGGGAGACAGCACCGGGTGGCAGACGTACTTACGGGGGGGGGGGGGGGGGGTTGCTCCATTCACCCCATAATCCCGTTACCGGGATTTATGATGGTGCTATCTATGGAAATGCCCCGTGGATGGTGGATGGTGGGTGGGTGGGGTGGGGGTCCGTTAAAAAGTGCCAGTGAAACCTTGGCAACTCTCTTTTGCAACTTGTTGAACCCTGGCGGCGTCGGACGGTCAAAATGAGAACTCCTTCAGATATGAAAGGTTCGTTTGTTTGCCAGGGAAACCGAATCTGATGAGTATCGATTATGCAGTTGAGATAAGATTTACAAAGTTGTTTTGTGTGTGTGTGTGTGTGTGTGTGTGTGTGTGTGTGTGTGTGTGTGTGTGTGTGTGTGTGTGTGTGTGTGTGTGATTTACGCAAGTCTTTTTTTTTTTTAATGCAGTTTGCGTTGTGCAACAGTTTACCTACAGTGTACTGTATTGTGCAGCTGCTCGCTTGCATTATTCCCCCCATCTGCCTTTTTCCTTGAAGTGTTTCGAAATTGTGCGGCGGCAGTTACTTCATTCGGGACTTTCGCCGCGGCTTCCTTTTCACACACGGCTATCAAGGGCTCTGTTCTCAGTGGAGTTGGCCTTCCGCAGGCGATATCGCCTCACATACTCTCGCTCCACGGATGCGTGGTCGGAAAACCTGAACCAGGTGCCTTACATAACCGTACCCGACCGAGCAACGCCCGGCCCCTCCGTGTGCCAGCGGCCAAAGCGCAGCGCAGAGTGGCACTTTCCCACATTATACTTATTCTTGAACATCACACTGAAGTGCTTTGACTGCTCCGACAGGCTTACCGGTGGGTCCGAGCTCTCTCCATTTTTTTTGTTTTTTTTTTCTGGCTCGAGTTGGATGCATGCAGGAGTTCCTCGGTCTGTACTTTTCCACTACCGTCGGCTTTTTCTTGGCATCTGGCCTCCCCCGGCCCAGGCTCTCCCTCCCCTCCTTTGTATGGCTGACCTGCGTCACTCCCGGCCCCTTTTAATTGAGAAGTAGCCAAACAAGTGAAGCTGATAAGCCCGGTTAGGAGGCTATAAGATTATTTTTACGGGACATACTTGCATACTCAAGGGGTTTAGCCAGGGAGCGTGGATACAGTATATATATATATATGTGTGTGTGTGTGTGTGTGTGTGTGTGTGTGTGTGTAATAAACACGAGCTCGGAGAAAAATCAAGAAACACAACAACTATCTTGAGCAGTTTCACTTCATGTGCACAACCCGCTGTTTATTCTGTACCCCTGGAGCAGGCAGTGCCGTCATGTGTTACTTAGCCAGGGCACAGCTGGATGTCATCCGCCCGTGCGATCGGTCTCTGCAGCTTTGTGGAAAGTTGCTGTCTTGATGACAGTTTTTCGGACTGTGTGACACATTTGATGTTTAGTAAAGTTGCCATGGTGTTGCGCAAACATGTGTGCAAATAGTACAGGCCCGGGCTTTCGGCGACTGGAGGCAAAGCCCTTTTTTCCCCCTTTTTTTTTGACGCAAGCACATCTTGAGGTGCGGCTATGACGCGCCGGGAGCGCAACGGCCTCTGATTTGTCGAGAAGGGGATCGATCACCCTCCGTTTACAAGAACAGAGTGTTTGCAGGGGATCACGCCCATCGGGGGGAGGGGGGGGGCAGCTCCGCCCTCCTCCCGGCCGGCCTCTCTCCCCTCCTCCTGGCCTGTTATAAAAACAAGAGCCAAAAGCAAGATAGTCATATTTTGGCTTTGGGCTGTTGACGAGCGCGGAGTTGCTGTTCAACTCATCGCATCATGACGGTCAAAACAGAAACAGAGAAGCCTGTCCTGACTTACTCGAAGTCTAGAGGGCTGGTGGCTTTAGTCACTGGTATGGCATCATTACTGGACATTTTGCGATGATTCTTCATGACATGGTTGGACAACGTTTTGCTTTTTATTTAAAAATCTAAATATTCTTTCTTTTTTCTGTTTTTCTCCTTGCAGCTTTTATGAAACAGAAGAGGATGGGTCTGAACGACTTAATTCAGAAGTTTGCCACAAACTCCTACGCCTGCAAGCAGTGAGTAGCATCTGACTCATGTTATTGTTCTGCATTCGCTGGAGGACTAAACATTGGGAAACACAAGCAGAAAAGCCGGTTATCTGTCCACTGGAGACACTTTGTGACTTAGCGTGACTCCTAGATCAGCTATTTCAAACATTTTAAAGAAAGACAATTAAGGATACTTTTGATGCTTTCTTATTAGATGAACTAAGTTTGAAATCTTTGTTTTTGCAGTCCCGAGGTTCAGTCTATTCTGAACTTAAGTCCTCCTCAGGATCCTGAGCTCATGAACACAAGCCCCTCTCCTCCTGTGAGTATATTTGCATTAAACGTTGAATTGTGTGCTTCTCCTTTTGTTGAAACTGTGATAAATGCAGAGACGCACAAACATTTCCTCTGTTAACATGTTTACCATACATTTTGAAGTTGTTTTATGGCTCTAACTTCCTCATGTTTCTCTCCTCCGCTCCCCTTCTCACAGCCCAGTCCATCCCAACAGATCAACCTCGGTCCATCCTCCAACCCTTCAGCCAAACCCAGCGACTTTCACTTCCTCAAGGTGATCGGCAAGGGCAGCTTCGGCAAGGTCCTGCTGGCACGCCACCGCACCGATGACCAGTTCTACGCAGTCAAAGTCTTACAGAAAAAGGCCATTCTCAAGAAGAAGGAGGTAAATGCACTTGCACACAGGCATTCGGCTGGAAACACACCCCCACACAAACTCATGCCACAAAAGGTGAGTCCTCGTCAACATCTTTAACCCCTGCTCTTTGTGTCCCTCAGGAGAAACACATCATGTCAGAGAGGAATGTGCTGCTAAAGAACGTCAAGCACCCGTTCTTGGTGGGCCTGCACTACTCTTTCCAAACGGCGGACAAACTCTACTTCATCTTGGACTACATCAATGGAGGAGAGGTGAGTTACTTGCCAAACTGCTGCCAGAAAAGAAAGCGGATATGAAGCAGAGATGAAAAAGGAGAGGGGAGAAGCTGAGCTACTTAAAGCAGGAGTTGATTGAATGAGGAAAGGGGAAAACGTAAGATGGATATAGCTGAAAGAGAAAGGGAAGGGAGATAGTGGACACGGCCTGTAAAATCAGAATCATAATCAGACATAAAGACGATGCAGAGACAGAGACAGACAGAGGGGATATCCTGTCATGAGAAGTAGAATAGAGGCCGTCGCTCTCAGTCTCTTTTTTCTCTTTCTTTCACTAAAGGAAACACCTCTCAGGAAATCATGGGGTGGGTTGGGACAGCCGGAGAGACTCGGGGGGCCAAAATTAGCAGCGCCGTTCAGACTCAGTGTGTGTCTAATCTAGCTAATTTCCTGTGATTGTTGGACGAGCAAAGACAGTGCTGATTAAATATGGCCCTCATCAGGAAACAGGACGCATTTACTCTCCTTCTCCCCTTTCTCTTTTCTTCCCCTCTTTTTTCTCTCCATCCCACTGGTCTCTAACTTCACCTTTGATCCTCATTTCATCTGTCTTCCCTTGTCAAGCTTTTTAAGCTGTCGCCTTCCTGCCTCTTTATTTCCTCCTATCTAGTTTCCTTTCTGTCTCTGTATCTGTCCTTTTATTGTTGTTGTTTCTTGTACTAATTTCCTATCTCTGCACATGTCTTTCTGTCTCTTTAATTTCAGAGCCTCTGTAGATAGCCATAAGAAAAATGATAGACTTATGAATAACCTTTGCTCGCTTGTCTCCTGTTTTTTTTTTTTTCTTCCAGTTGTTCTACCACCTACAGAGAGAGCGCTGCTTCCTTGAGCCCAGAGCCAGGTTCTACGCTGCAGAGATCGCCAGCGCCCTGGGCTACCTCCACTCCCTCAACATTGTCTACAGAGACCTTAAGCCAGAGAACATCCTGCTGGACTCCCAGGGGCATATCATTCTCACAGATTTCGGCCTGTGCAAGGAGAACATTGAACCCAACGGGACCACGTCGACCTTCTGCGGTACACCAGAGGTAAGGATGAAATCCCCAGTGATACTGATCTCTGTTGTTTCTGTGCTTTGACAGCACTCTGTAATATTCAGTATGCAACTCTTACCACTTCTCCCTGCCTTTTACCCTCTACAGTATTTAGCTCCTGAGGTTCTACACAAGCAGCCGTATGACAGGACGGTAGACTGGTGGTGTTTAGGAGCTGTTCTCTATGAGATGCTCTATGGCCTGGTGAGTAACATTTACATTCACACTACACCATTTTATAGTTAATTTACAGCCCAAACTCATTATATTCTTAAACATTACAAACATATAGTATAATATTGAGTTATACTCTACATTTTGAATAACAAAGATTCAGTTCTCTGGTATAATTTGTGTTCCACGTGTTTGCACCGTAATCTATGCATGATTTCAAATGATACAATCAGTGTTCGTCACGAGGATTCCTTGCCCTTTGTCGCTGCCAAGATGCTTATCATTTCCTTTTGTCCCTCCTCAGCCTCCATTCTACAGCCGTAACACGGCGGAGATGTACGACAACATCTTGAACAAGCCACTGCAGCTGAAACCCAACATTTCCAACGCAGCCAGACACTTGCTGGAGGGCCTGCTGCAGAAGGACCGGACCAAGAGGCTGGGCTGCACAGAAGACTTTGTAAGTGTTTGATTATGTGATTCTATGTGTGTATCTGTATACTTACTTACATATTATCTCTGTTAAAGTCCATCATTTAATTATTTTTTCACTCGGGTCTTTTCCAGATTGAAATTAAGAACCACGTATTCTTCTCTCCCATCAACTGGGATGACCTAAATGGCAAGAAGATCACCCCTCCCTTCAACCCCAACGTGGTACGTTTCTTTTTGATACTCCAATAAGTGCTGGTGATGGAAAACTGAGGATTTTCTACCGTATAGTAGACTTGCTCTCTTGTTTTAGCCCTCAGTATTTGGAGCATCCATGCTGTGAATTAAAACATTTCCAATTATGGCTTGGTATTTTACAGCCTGACTAATCCCGTGTTGTCTCTCCTCTCCTTCACTCCCTCCGCCTCTCAGACAGGACCCAATGACCTGCGGCACTTTGATCCAGAGTTCACAGATGAGCCGGTGCCCAGCTCCATCGGCTGTTCCCCAGACAGTGCACTTGTCACAGCCAGCATCAAAGAGGCTGCCGAGGCATTCGTGGGCTTCTCCTATGCTCCTTCTATGGACTCTTATCTATAGGATTTAAACAGTCACTCAACGGACACCAGTTTAGACTTACAGGACATGAACTGTGGTGTATCCATGGATCTGCATCTTGACCCCAACCTACATTTCCCATCAGGATGATGGATATTTCCAAACCAATCCCTGCATCTACAAAAATGTACACATGTACTTTCCATAATTTCTCCAACTCCTGAATGCATTTAAGAAGACTTGGTTCAAGAGGATGCCTGCCATTAAAATGACTTATTGGGGTTGTAATCCTCCATCTTACCATGATGATGACCACGCACAAATTCTTCAACCTTCCACAGCGGACACAAACCAACATCCCTCTTCCGCCTTCGGTTGCCCATCTTTGACCTGTGGAGTTCCTTTGCACATAGCTCAGGCAGCT
Source organism: Xiphias gladius (assembly GCF_016859285.1). Lineage (NCBI taxonomy): Eukaryota > Metazoa > Chordata > Actinopteri > Istiophoriformes > Xiphiidae > Xiphias > Xiphias gladius. The sequence goes on along the minus strand of NC_053403.1, from coordinate 14,221,522 downwards.
TAAAAGCCCCCCCCCCCGCGCCCCCAACCCTGAAGTCACAAGTGACAAGCACACACACCAACTGCCACCTTTTCTCAAAAGAGGAAGGCTGGACCGTACTGTACCTGCGCTGAAAAAGAATTCCATCTTCATCTATGTAGCGAACGTCTTATCCCTTTTGAGATTCTGTCCACCACCTAAGGGGACCTGCCTGTTGAGTCTGAATGAGTAGCTTGAAGATGACATTCGTTTTGGTGCTTTAGTATCTTCTCATTTCCTTTCTGTGTGTTTGAACAGGGAGTTGTTTGAAGCTGAATGTTACAGAGGGGGACGTTTTATTTCTCTAAAAGGTGCCTTTATTTTCTTCTCTCCATCGGAACTCTCCTCTTTTGGGTTTTGTCTGTGTCAAACCTTAATGTCACCATTTCACCCGTTGTTGTTCTTTCTTTTGTGAAGTCGCCAGAGAGGAATGATGTAGCGCTAAATATCCTACACTTGTTCTGTCTTTAACCCGTGTTGACGTAGGAACTCCACTAACGTTTCATATCTTCACATGCACATGAAACAATAACGGTAATGCTGATACAGAGGGAGGAAGAGAGAGCACTGCTGCTAGGTGAGAAGGAGAGTAATGTGTTCAGAGGCATCTGTGTAGTCCTGCTTGCCAACTGTGTCCCCCTCATATAGTCTTCCATTCGCCTCACAAAAATGTAACGGCGGCTTGCAGACAGGCCGACAACATTGAAACTGAACATTCCATTTTAATATTGCTGTAATGCAGTTTGATGGTATTTAAGTTTGTTTGTATATTTGGAGTTATGTGTACTAGTTTTAATGTATATTGAACAAGAAATGACTAAAGGTATGCTTAAATATGTATATGTAACAATTCATGTTAAATGTACTGTAAATTGTAAAATTGTTTAAGATTTATGTGACCATGTTTGGTTTGCAATAAAAGTTTAACTTTATTATACCTTAAAAACTGGTTTTTAATTACTGATAAATTGACTACCTGTACATGAGAAGGCTTCGTCTTACTGAATTTCTTTTAGTCTGAAATATGCAGGTAATTTTTACATAATCTTGTCTTAACATTGCCGGTGAATATCCAACAGTGTCAGCAGTATATAAGCACGTCAAAGCATTTTTTAAGTGAGAGAGTAAATTTAAAAAAAATGTAAAGAATGAAGGTGAAATGGTAAACATTTACCAGTCCTGGTCTGAAGGAGCTTGAGATACTGGCCACTGCCAAATGTCCCACATTAGTGTAGAATGGACTTTAACCACCCTCCATGCGTCAGCAGACTTACACAACAGTGACTGTGACGTCCAAGTGTGTCAGTGTGTGTGTGTGTGTGTGTGTGTGTGTGTGTGTGTGTGTGTGTGTGTGCGTGGAGGGATGTTTGTGCGTGTAAATAATTGGCTGTTCTCAGATAGACTGACAAGGCCACTCCAGGTCAAAAAGGTATTAATGAACCCAGGTCAGCAAAGAAGCTCTACATCGGACCAGAGGCGCACTGATTTTTGAGGCCAAAGCCGCAATTGCATGAATGACAAATCAAGTAGGAATAATATAAATGACGTCTTCAGTAAGAAAACAGCGAGATGGTGCGTTGATGACGAAGAGAGTCCTTCTATTGGAGTTCAAGGTTGTGTTCATGGTTAATAGTGTCTGCTGAGGTGGACGCTGAATGTCTACCAGATCCAGGGGGTTATTGTGTAGGTGACCTCTGACCTCTAACTTCCTGCCCCACAAAGATTTAAATTATAAAAGGTGATGAAAGTGTCCTGGTGGTGACCCATAAAAAATGTGATTCTACGGATTTGTCCAGCCAACAGTTTGACATTGTTGCTCTAAGAAGTTGCTTGTAAATTCACTGACTCCAGTTCACTTCAGGGGCCGCAGAGTGTTCATGAACTGAACTATAATTGGGCAGAATTTTAATTTTTCAAAGTCATTAGAGAACATCAGTGCTCTTCAGAATTAGAAAATGCTCATAACATATTTTCGAGATGCTATTTTCCTATCTAAAATGATGATCTACACACAGCCTGGATGTGTTGTATCTGAGATTACAGACTCTTCAAAATCAGTGCTCTCCACTGAACATGTTGTATCTGTGTCCTGTTATTATTTAAACACTAAATTAACTACTGTCACAATAGTTTTTTATTATCATCATCTTTCTCATTGTTGCCCACTACTCTTTATCTCTGAATGGGAGAAAAAAAAGTTATAAAAAACTGAAATAAAATAAAATACTTATTGCTGATAAACCCCAAGAATAGAGGCAAAATTAATTTTAAAAAAAAAAGATTCCATATTTAGAGAAAAAGTGTGGAATATTGTGGATATCATCCATTTATATTAGCTCTCCTGTACTTTTTGTAGTCTCTGTCCCTAAAATTTTATCGGGTTGAGAATGTGCTGCAATATTTGTAGACCCCCCTCAGCGGCCATTGTCATGCACTACCATCTGCTGGCCAAGCCTTGAACTGATAAAGTGCACCAGCTGCTCATTTCGTGGTTGTCTAAAATTCACTCGACAAATACGACATTGCGGACGCGGTGCATGAGTTTGTCTGCGGCCTGGATAATGTTTTAAATGGACTGAGTTGGCCGAGAATAGGACAGGTGAGGAGTGTCAGATCCTTAGGGAGAGGAGAGGAAAACAGACTCCACGGAAAAAGTGGAGGCAGACGATAAGGATGTGACATTACTGACATTTTAACATTCTTTTCCATGGTATTTATGGTGGTTTATGACGGCAGTAAGAGTAGTGGTTATTCTGACTCAGCAGACGTGAAGTGCTTAAAACATTCTGGGGCCTGTACTTTGTACTTTGACAGCTTCGGCTTTGCCACCAGTGCTGATTTTCATTCATATGTGATTATACAGAAAACTTCAGCTATGTCTCTAATACGTATTTGTTTAATTTATAGAAAATGTTAAACTTATGATGATATCAAGTCGGGAGCGATGTGTCACTTTGGAAAGTATGGAAAATAAAGAGAACCATCAAAGGTGTTGGCAAGCTTGGACCCTTCTCGTATTTGTATAAAGATAAATATTATAAAATGGATCCATATTTATTATATTCAAATCCTTTGAATATGATCCTCTTGTTCTTCAGCCACTACACGTTGCTACTTGTCACTTTGATCATGAAAGTGACACTACTCTATAGAGCATATAGACTGAAATATGAGTATTTATAGACTAGAGCTTTTAGAATATCCTAGATCCGAGATAAAACAGACAGAAGGGCGGGACTGAGAGACAAAGGCAATTACAAAGCTATCTGCAACTTCAGCACCGCGGACAGCACCATGGATGTATCAATACACAGCACAGAAAGGCTACTGATATTTCAGAGCCATGGTCGAGGGACCATAAAGTTCATATTTGCACAAACCTCAGTCAGACAGAGGGTCAATGAGTCAGGCAGACTAGACTAACCGATTCAACTAAACAACCCCTGTGCCCCTGCGATCCCTCTGCTGCGAGGGGATGAAGAGGGGGTTGTTAGGTAAACAAGGGGGGTGGCATCCCCCCTCATCCCCCCTCAAATCGCCTGCCAGGGCTTAAATCCTCTTGAAGACCTTTCCTTCCAAGAGTCTTTGTATTACTTTTGATCCGGCGCTCTCTTTTTATCAGCACATTAAAGAAATCACCAAGACCAGCTGCTTTCACCTACGGTATGCAGCGTAACTCCAATTCTGGGGTTATGCTGCGAGCTATGCAGCTTTGACTGCTGTAACTGTAACATTTTGTTTTGCCCGTGTTAAAAGCCTCCCAAATTAAAATGATATGCCATCCTGTGCTCTCTGCTCTCAGAATACAGGAGTCCGGTTTATCCTCAGAGTTAAAAAGAAGTCAGCTGGCTGCAGGGCTCTGTATAATCTTTTCATTCATTTGTCTTCATTTCCCCATACAGCAAGGTCCCATTTTCTGATGGCTGAAGCTGGTCGGAAGCTGTGACCTTCATTCCACTGTGCTTCTCTTAATCTTTGATATTTTTTGTTAGTGTTAATCAGTCTTTAAAAGGGGCTGAAAGGAAGGCTAGGTTACCTGACAGGTAACTTATTTGTATTAACTTCGGGGTAGAGTAAGGTCACATCTTCTTATTTTGTATATTAAATGTACAACAGATGAGAAATCACCTGAATATTTGTTCAAAATATCTTCAGGTAGATTTCTGTTGTCTCCTGTCTCAAAAAGTCTCATGTGAACCTTTGTGGAAAGAAAACTATGGGTTGCATTTAGCAGGGGTGTCACTGTCCAACAAGAAAATAAAATGATGTTGAGCGTCAGTAACACAACAGAGGATACATTTGTTACATTACTCTATGGGGATTAACGACAACCAAAACAGGTCATGCAGAGGCCCGTTAAAGGCACTGCCAAGTGCAATGACAGTACCCCGACTATCAAACAAAATCTCCACTTCCAATACCTGAGGCTGTGCTGTTCCAGGTAGGTTTATCATCGTGCAAAGCACATCAGAGGAAAGCGTGGTTGGATCAACCCACTAAGGATAATGGGGCGAAAATGATCTGTTTACCCCTGCTGACCCCTCTCTGCCCCACTCCGTGTGTAGTCACCACACCAACTAGTGCCCCCGGTTTGACGTATGTCAGTTTAAGATCATTGCAGAAGTACAAGAGAAGATAAGCAGGGCCCACTAAGCTCCTCGTCACTCCACTTGATATTTATTAAATAGTGGTACACACTCCTAAACCAGGGAGGGTATTGGGATCCGGGGCCCCTGCAGAGAAGCCTGTTTTTGCCTGGTTGGCGGTTCGGCTTCCTGCTTTCTTTCTAATTCTATTTTCAAACACTGAAACTTGACCTTCTTTTGTCCGGCTTTCATTACGGCCAGTTTTATGAAGTGAGACTGTAAACAGACTGTTTACTCTGAGTTTGTTCACTAACCAGATGACACAGGTCCAGCACAGTGCCTGTCAGTCGGGGCAGGGGGAATATTTCATTAGAAATATGGCTGACCACATGCCACACGGACTGTTTAACAAACCGAGATGCAGCCCACAGCGTTGCCAGCTAACTTAGTTCACTAAGTTGAATTACTAAATATATTTGGATTTCCACATGTCCTCTCTTCCTGCAACCCGGTGACAAGAGACTATTAACTTTGTTGGCCTACTTTAATAACATTAACCACATTCGTCAGGGACGTTGTCTTATCTTAAATGAACTCATGGCCTCGCCTCATGAAGAGTATGTCAATACTACAGGAGGTGTACACATTTGTGTACACACGTCCAGTATGGTAGTATAACTGAAGGGATGTCGGAGAGGATAATTGCCAATCATTTTATTTGTCCTCGCGTCATCGATGAATACAATTTCGATAAAGTAACACTCCCTTGGAGAAATGCTCAAATTGCCAATCAGTCCAGCTGGCCTCGGTGGTGACGCGTACGGAGCCGGTTGCCATGCAGCTCCCTATAAATTTAAGAGACGCGTTCCAAATGCACCATTTCACTCTGAGACGTTGGAGGAGAAATTTTCACTCGACGAGTCCTGAAAAAAAACAAAAAACCGACAAGCCATCCCCGAAATAAGGAGCTCTGCAGACCTCAGTTGACCTCTCTTAAAGTTTCATCATGGGAAACGTGAGAATATCATGATTTTAAAATCATTTAGAGAACTTTTTTTTTTTTTCCTCGACGCCTCGGCCGAATTTAAGCCTGGAGGCGTCGAATGTTACAGGTTACGACAGAACCAGAAAACTGGCTCTCATGTAGTTTCATGTTTGCTCAGTAAGAAATATAAAATATCCAAGTCTTTTTTTTTTTTGTAAATAACTGGAATGTGAGGGCAAAAGTAAGCCTGACTACTTGTTTCAACTTTTTGGGGGGTAAAATAAAATATTGCATATTGCACAGGTTTGCATTCAGCGTCCATTTTAAGGAAGCTGCTAGTTTTGAAGATGCAATAGTTTCCTGACATTTCTCTCAAGATGCAGCTTGCATTCATTGCTTTATTTGCCAGTGTATAACTAATCCCTTTTTTGTTGTTGTTTCACAGGTGTCAAGTTTAATGTGACATTACAGGAATAGATAAATAAATAAATAAATAGATAAATTAAAAAGGGAAAAAAGAAGAAACTGACATTTACATACAGAGTAGAAAAATGTTTGTCTAATTAACTGAAACATCAGTGAGCTCAGCAGGTTGAAGGGATCAACCAGGTTATTCAGTGTTCAGTCAAATACAGTTGCGTTGAATTAAGCACAGTCCCATCCTAAACTGTATGTCAATGGTTACAGATGTGTGATGTGCCACCTCACCTCCACGACCACAACTACTGGATGAGAGAGCCCGGCGGGAGCCAGATGAGCACCAGCACCAGCGTGGTAAAGCACCCTTTCTTTTGCTGTCGGGGATGCAGGCAGTATCCTGTTAGATTTTTTATGTGCTCGTGCTGATTAGAAATATTATTTGGAACATTATCTTCAGTTTTATGTAGTGCTGTCATACCTAGTGTAATGCAATTGCCCATAACCTCAGTGATTACACCGGCTACATATTATAAAATGTTCATGTAGGATGTAAAGAGTATCAACACTCACAGCCACATGTGGTGGTTTACTGTCATGTTTGTGACGCGAGGACAAATACGTCATGACAAGTTACAGTGTGCAGCCGGCCGAAAAGCTTGAGCTCGTCACCTTGTCAGAGAGATTTTAAGTTACCCCAACAAGTGTAGACACTGAAACTCTCTTTTTGATGACATCTAGTCTGTGTGAGTGTGGAACAGTGCATTTCTTGAAGAGGAGCATTCCTGCTCAGCAGATCTACTGCTGTTCCCAAAAATGAGTCCAAGAAACATGGACACAAAGATTATGAGCAGTGAAAAACACAAAATTATTATTAATAATCAATTCCACAAGATTTACACTAATGCATTACACAATTACACTTGTTTTGGACTTGGTAACGCTTTCTTGAACTATATAATGTAATGTAAATAATTATAAAAAGTAATAAAATGAAATATATGAAACAAAATTGCAAAAGTAATCATCCAGTTGGTTTGCTGAGGTCATTTGTGTCACTTTAGCATTTTTGACGTAACTATGTAATGAAGATGTAGGAATTATTTATCAGTGTGTTGTGCTATTAATGATGTGTTTTGAGTATTTGATTGTTTTAAATATTTATTTTATTTAGACAAGATACAATTATTATTTTTCTTTTGCTAGTGGTTTCGTTGATTTAGTGTGATATTGATTTGGTTTGTAAGGACTGGGCAGCACTTTAGGCACCTCAACTGTTCGATAGGTAGGCAGGTATAGGACCAGCATGCACCTGGGAGGGGCTGTTTTTTTTTATTTTAAACCAGAGCAAGAGAGGCTGCAGGAGCCATGATTTCTTTCCTCTGTTTTCTGCTTTTCTTGACAAGGATAAATAACCCTCAAGAAAATACGTTGTATGGACAATGGACTTGTTTTACCTGTGTATAGTACATTCCTATGGTGCATCAGTGGCCTTTTTGAGCATCAAAGAAAAATGGTGATCTTTCCTTTGTTAATATACATAAAACAGGGCATTTGCATTTAGCTTGACAGGTATCAACTAAAGTTTTACTGTGGAAGTCAGTGGAGATATTAGATAGTAGGACGTTCCAGTCTGGCAGTGCCTCAAACCTCCGTCCCTCTGGATCAGGCTCCGCTGATCTGTGGGGCTTTGTCGTGCGAAGATTAGATATTAGTATGAAGCACCCTCTGCTGGGGACATGGTGGGAGGCAGATTGTCTCTGTGTCCCGTCCTGGGAGAACACAGAGTCCAACAGCTCCTGCCAGGAGGTCTACACCCCTGAAGACAGGGGGGTAACTCCCCCCAGACGGGTAACTCAGCTCGCTGCCCTGCAGCCCGTTCAGCAGAGAGATAATGTAAAAGTAAGACTTTCAACATCAGCAATCAGGGGAGGACGGTAAAGGACCATCCAGTATGTCACCCTATAGCCCAAGCATTACACTGGACAAGACATCTGCCCACGGGAGATTCAGCTGCTTTCCCTCGTATCCTGTCGGTTTAACTTCCTCCTGTCCATTGTTGCCATGGCTGCCGCTCACATCATCACCCCAAGTCGTTGAGATGCAGTTTTTCAACACAATTCAGTTCCGTTTTATTTATATAACGCCAAGTCACGACAGAGGTTATCTCAGGGCTCCTTTCGACTCCCCCGCGAGCAAGCACTCGGCGACGGCGGCAAGGAAAAACTCCCTTTTAACAAGTGGAAACCTTGAACGAAAGCCGGCTCGCGGTGGTTTGGCCGTCTGCCTTGACCGGCTGGGTTAAGAGATTGGTGTTGGGGGTGGGGCAGGAGGGAGAAAAGAGAACATAGCACAGTACAGGTACAACATAAAGATGTATAATAGTAATGAGACTAATAATGAAACTAATAATTATAACAATAGGGCTGATTGCCTTTAATTCCTCACGTTGGCCTCTGTCCCTCTGCTGGGAGCAGCAGCAAGCTCCGTCTTCAGTTTCTCTGGTTGTATGGACTGCGGACAACTGACGCACTGAATGTGAGTCATCCTGCAGGTCTTCATGCGCTGCCTGGATGATGATGTATTGTTCGGCTGACTGTGCGTTTGGCTCCACCTCGGGCCGCGCTTTACACCACACGATTATAGATGGAAGTGTAGAGGTGTGTGCTGGAGTGTTACGTGTCCGGTTTCCCTCACTATTGCCGTGAGCGGGGGCTTTGCGGAGCGGGCTGTAGCCGGTGACCGTTTGGCCGAGGTGCTAAACCACCCTGATTCTGACACCTCATCGAATTTTTATGATACGGTGGGGTCTTTGGTTGATGATGTGGCCCGCCGCCTCCATAAAACACTGTGGGAAACCCTGCAGCTCTTGAATGTCCACAAAGTAGCACTAAGTAATTCACTAGGTTATCATGGGATGTGCTGCCATGGCTCCCACTTCTTCTAGGAGAATAACTACAGATAATTGAAAGTCAGAGTTTTTACTTCTTCTGTACTCAGCAAATTTTAATCAGACCAGACTGAGGTCCTGCTGCTGTGTTCATGTGCTAAATTCAACATGAAACATTAGCTGCCTATTCAGTCTTTTTTATTTCTTTAGCGCACTCTTACTTGTGATTGTGATTCAAACATTGTGTAAAATAATTTAATTTAAAGAATGTGTAATGCATTAAGATAATCCACTTAACTTTCACTCTCTGCAAGCATATATTATAGAGTCATAGTATTCCTGTAATAATTGGTAATAATAATAACCAGTGTTCACACATTAACAATACCGTTTTATAGTAAAGCAGAGCGGCGTAATACCCAGGTCAGCAACAGAAACCATTTTGGATGAAATGCAAGGATCCATTCGCTTAGACAGGAAACGCAGATTGAATTCACTGATGTTACAGCGGCAGTTTGACCGGGTCCTTTTGTTTTCTCACTTTCTGTCCAAAAGGCGGCTGAAGGCAGGAAGAGACGGAGGGAGCCGGAGAGCGGCTCCAGCGCCTTTGTGGAGCCTCCTGAGAGAAGACTCCGTGAGAATGCTGCTGTCCTGCCAGACCGGAGCCCCAGCCCCCAGCCCTCCACCTCTGCCCCACAGGCCAGGCTGGAAGGTGTCCGCCCGGAGGTGAGTACTCAGAATGTGTGCACGAGTGTTGGTTTTCACCTGCCTCCCTTTTTTCTGTTGGTCAGAGCCGTTCTGTCCTAGCTCAGTGGTCACGACACGCATTCCTCCCACTCTACTGCATGAACCAGTTTGACCTTTCTTCTCCTTCGCTCTCTGTCTCTCTAAATTCTTCAGGAAAGATCAGGAGGAGAGATCCAGCCCGGAGACCTCCTGCAGCCTGTGGATTACCTTCAGCATGATGATGCCTTGTCCATCCCCCTCTGGCCTGGTCCCTTCACCCCCGAGCCCAATGGTCTCTCACCCTCTGACTTTAATGCAGTCGTGGAGATGTACATGGCGTGGATGACTGATTCTCCATACAATCCGGAGATGTGAGCCTCCTGCAGGAAAAAGGCCAGATGCACAGCGCACCTACACAAACACAGACACACGCACACACACACACACACACACACACACACACACACACACACACACACAACAATGCATTCACTCTCCAAATCTTCCTTTCAGCTTTCTATTTTCATTTCCTCTTCAAAAAAAAAAAAAAAAAATCTTTCATTTCCTCTCAGTTTATAAGTTTTAACTCTTTTATTCCTTCTTAGTTTGTAGATAAGTTTTAACTGTTTTTGTTATGTAGATAAGTTTTAAGTATTTTATTTCTTCTTATTTTGTAGATAAGTTTTAACCCTTTTTGTTTCCTGCCTGCTGCAGGAAAAAGGCCAGATGCAGAGCGCGCACACACACGCACACACACACACACACACACACACACACACACACACACACACACACACAACAATGCATTCACTCTCCAAAACTTCCTTTCAGGTTTCTACTTTAATTTCCTTCTTCTTCAAAAAAAAAAAAAAAAAATGTATTCCTTTTTAGTGTGTAGATAAGTTTTAAGTATTTTATTTCTTCTTAGTTTGTATATAAGTTTTAACTGTTTTTGTTATGTAGATAAGTTTTAACTCTTTTATTCCTTCTGAGTGTGTAGATAAGTTTTAACTCTTTCATTTCTTCTTAGTTTGTAGATAAGTTTTAAGTATTTTATTTCTTCTTAGTTTGTAGATAAGTTTTAACCCTTTTTGTTTCCTGCCTCCTGCAGGAAAAAGGCCAGATGCAGAGCGCACACACACACACACACACACACACACACAACAATGCATTCACTCTCCAAAACTTCCTTTCAGCTTTCTACTTTCTTTTCCTTCTTCAAAAAAAAACAAAAAAAAACAAAAAAAAATTTATTCCTTTTTAGTGTTTAGATCATTTTTAGCTGTTTGTGTTATGTAGATAAGTTTTAAGTATTTTATTCCTTCTTAGTGTGTAGATAAGTTTTAACTCCTTCATTTCTTATTAGTTTGTAGTTAAGTTTTGTCTGTTTGTTTTATGTAGGTAAGTTTTAAGTATTTTTTTTCTTCCTAGTTTGTAGATAAGTATTCCTTCTTAGTGTGTAGACATGCGATGCATACCCTTCAGGAATTTAATATTATCTATAGCAAATATTGCTTAAAAAGTTTAAAGAAAAAAGTAAAGGTAAGTATTCACACGGAGTCTTTTTCCAACATTTTTCCTTCAAACTTACATTTCTTTCTACAGTTTTCTCAAAATAAAAAACAAAAACTTCTACAAAAAATCACAACAAAATAAACTCTGTATGTAGAGAAGCTTATTCCATCTTAGTATGTAGACAAAATATTTGTCTACATACTAAGACAGAACAGTTGCTTTGATAAACTTATTTAATATATCTAAAAAATGAATTTTCCAAAAAAAAGGAATGGTGAGTCATTTGAAGTTTATAAACCTCAATTAAACTAGAACATACAGTATTATTTGGCTAAGTATTGAGTATTTGAACTCTTTATATTTTTGATTATTATAGCTATTGAGACCAAGCTGTCATAACTTCAAGACAGAGGTAAAAGGCTTTAGGAGGGTCATGTGACAATATTCCATTTCAACGGGTTTTTCCTACAGTTCATATGTCAGTATAATGACAGCAGATATCTTAATATATCTTTCTCCTTTGATTAATGTCCGGTGTTCCATTAAATGGATTTTTAAATTAATAAAGTCAATATATTATATGATGAATAAGTTAATATATTTATTAGAGGGTGTTATACGATAGCATGTTACAATGACTCCAGCCACTAGATGTCAGGAGGGCTCCTATCTCATCTCACTTTCATATCTCATGAGCTCTTGAGGATAAAACTAGTTAGCTGTGTTGTCCCTGGAAAATCTTTCATGTGTTCACAAGTACATTGTGAATAAATAGTATAATAATAATAATAATAATAATAATAATAATTAATTATTAATAATTAATTAATTATTTAACATCTAAGAATCTAACAGTTCTTAAGTCTTAACAGTGCAATTTGAATAGTAGGAAGCATTAATTTGGATGGAATATTGTCAGAGGGTTTGGGTTAGGGAGGGTTAGACCCTCCTAAAGACCTATTATACTCTAAAGTGTTCAGCACCCGTTAACTTGTTTCGACACAACAGAAAAAAAAATTGAATGGAACATTTAGTTCATTAATTAGTATCAGAAATAGTATTATTTATAGCAGCTTTAGTAATACTGTGGTGGTTGCAGAAGAAACAGCAGTACGTACTAAACAGCAAAGAGAACCTGCGAAAAATATTAATAATCTTAATAACTAATCTGGTAAAGATTGTAAGACCTGCAAAAGTTATAGAAAAGTTATAGAAAGTAAAAGAGTAGTGAATTTTAACAGTAGGAAAAGCTGTGTCGGCATTAGGCGTGATAAAAAGACTAACAGCTCATAGATGAAGTAAAACTTTGTGTTTTTTTTTACCAGCCACGACAGCATTGCTGTTATTGTTTTCACCTTGTGAGTTAGTGTGTGTGTGTGTGTGTGTGTGTGTGTGTGTGTGTGTGTGTGTGTGTGTGTGTCTGTGTCATCATGGCAAGGTGTGATCTTGGAGACACCTTCTGCCACAGAGGTGGTTTTGAGTACTTGGCAGGGGTTTATATGTCTGTCTGTCTGTCACCCTGATGCGTCGCAACTGTTTAAGATGGAGTCATGAAGTGAAGGCCGGATTCCGAAGATGGGTGTGGTCTGACCCATGACTACTGAGTACTCATGTAATAATGTAGTAATGACTACTGAGTACTCATGGGTTGGAACGTCAACATGTTGGCAGACATAGTTTTGAAACAATTTCATTTGACTAGATACTTTTGATCAGTAAAAATGTTTAAGGTTTGTCTCAGTAATCTGTTTTCTAACGTTTTGACTTTGCAGAAGCAGAGAGCTTTAAGAGGGTCTGTAGGGGACTTTCCATTTAAATTCCTTTCAGCTGTTTTTCAAAGATCAGAATTTAATGTCTTAAAAGTAGAGAAAAAAAATCCTCCATAATCATTATTGATGAATTCTTTTCCATTTGGTTATAACTCAGTATGTTAACTGATGAGCAATAGAAAGAAAACTGCAAGAAGCTATAAAGAAACTACATCACTGAGCAATAGGAAAGAATAGGAACATTGTCAAAGGGTTTGGGGTTAGAGAGGGTAGACCCTCTAAAAGATTTCTTTCCTTTTGTTATATAATAAAATATAGAGTTCAACACGGGTAAAGTTGTTATAAATCAACCAAAAGAGGCTAGAAACAACATTTAATTCATTAATAAGTAGCAATAGTACTACTACTAAGAGTAGCAGTATTATTAAATTGGTAGTAGCAGTACTGATATTATTTAAAAAGAAGAAACGCAATATGTGGCTGCTGATATTATAAAAAATTATTATTATACAAAATGTATAAACAATATTAAAAGATAATCTAATCAGAGTAGATATACTAGTGGCTTCCACAGCATTTAACGCAGGAGTACTAAAATCATTTTAGCTGCAGCACTTAAAGTGCTTGTAAGAACCAAAGTCATTTTGGCCAAAAAAAACTAACTTGAGATTTATTTTTGTCCATATTGTTTTTTCTCTTTTGTGGTGAACTTGTCATAATGACTTTGTAGAAGAAGGAAAGAGTAAGAGGGTCTGTGGCAATGTTCCATTTAAATTGTTTTTTGTTTTTTTTGTTTTTTTGCACTAGTACACACGTCACAGACTTTGGAAGACGTGAAAAATTATTGTTTCTAATTAATATCACAATTATTTGGTCGTGTCTAAATATACTGAATTATAAACAGCTGAAAAATGGCTGAAATTCAGTGTTTAATAGCTTGTTGATATAGTGTCTTGTTATATCACAACATCGCAGAATGAACAATAGAAACCATATATTTGGATGGGACATGGTCAGAGGGTTAGGGTTGACAAAGACTAGTGTGCTCTCCAGGCTCCAGAGCTTCAACAAAATTAACTAGCAAGCACAAGCAGCTTGTTACACATTTGAACCCATCAAAAGCAGAAGCTGACTTCAGTCATTATCGGTCCCGATTAAGTGCACTGCAATGAAAGTATGGAGCTGCTTATCCTTGGCAAATCAAATACAGCAAAATATAAAGTAGTCACTAATATTGGTCTGTTGAATGAATGGCTACAACAAGAGGTGAATGTTGGTTGGTTGAACCAACAAAAGAAGTTTAAACGGAGCAACTTATTCATTAATAAGTAGCACTAATACTACTGTTACAGTAACAATACTAAGGATGTATTATCATTACTCATCATGATGACTTTGTAAAAGAAGGAAAGGACTTTAAGAGGGTTTGTTGGCAATGTTCCATTCAAACACCTTTTCACTTATATATAGGTCAGTTTTAATGACTTAAAAATCCTTCATTATTCTCAAAAATAACCTATACTTCATTTGGTTATATCTCACTATGTTTTCCACACAACAGGAAGCATATATTTGGAAGGAACATTTTCAAAGGGTTAGGGTTAGGGAGGGCCAGACCCTCCTAAAAACCTTTCCTTCTGTTGTAAAAAACTCATTAAAACATGACACAGTAGGTTTGGATGAAATGTTTCATTCATTCATGAGTAAAGTGATAGTGTTATTTGTGGCAGCTTTGATAACACTGCGGCAGTTGCATTAGCAACAGCAGTTTTCTAAAACAGCTTTTAAAGAGAAAATCAAAAATATGTATGGACATCAAATTTCCACAGTATTCATCTGGATTGTCTTGTAGAAGTTCAATGTGGGTTCAGTGTTCACAGCAAATGTTTCAGAGGTGGAGCAGTATGTCATGGTTCTTCAGCAGCCGCATGTCTAATCTAGTTTACATTTTTGGTGTTGTATAAGCATAAATACAAATTTTTAGCTCACGTAGATGTGGCAAAAAAACTCTAAGTCTGAAATTTACTTGGTTTTACTGAGCTAACCCACGCAGTCTTCTATCTGGGTGTCTTGAATAGTGTATTTAGAGTAGTCTATGTCCAAATCAAAGCAAGACTATATAACTTTTGCTGAGCTGCCTGCAACAGCAGTGTCTGCAGCCACAAGAGGTAATTACAGGATGCTGTT
Source organism: Xiphias gladius (assembly GCF_016859285.1). Lineage (NCBI taxonomy): Eukaryota > Metazoa > Chordata > Actinopteri > Istiophoriformes > Xiphiidae > Xiphias > Xiphias gladius. The sequence goes on along the minus strand of NC_053403.1, from coordinate 14,206,429 downwards.
GCATTAAATTCAGTTGGGCTCTGAGTCTGAGCAGTTAAGGGTACTGGACGCAGCGTACCCCCCCAGAAGCTCAGCACTCATGTAAAGAAAAAAAATCCTATCAGTTGCTCAGGCAGCAAACACGAAATTATCATCTCGGTACAAACCAGCAATCAGGCTTTCCACTCATGTCAAGTCACCCATCCCACAGCAGTTGTGTGCTAAATTGAGATGCTTGGAGCTAGTCTCTTTGCCTCTGCCATGATGTCCGTACCTGCTCAACCCAAGTTACATAGTGCAAGAACGGGCATTAGGAGCGCGGAGGGGGAATGAAAGAGGCCTCATTCTCCCTAATACCATCAAAATGATTTTGAAGCTGTCATTTTAAGGTAAAATAGTTGCATAACGTTGCTTTAAGCGCAAATTAAAGTGCAAATTATTCTCTCAGTTTGGCCACTCCCAGGCTGGTGTTTTTCTCGCCTCAAACTAAGCTTTTGTAAGCCGTGATAGAGCTCAGGGTTGTGACACAGTAAGAAACCTTTTGTTGTTGCCTGTGAGCACTCATTTTAAATGTTAGTATTCCCTGCAAAACATCATTCAAGATTTTAGCGGAATCAACTTATCTTTTCTCATTCACATAATATGTACATTTTGTTAATTTAAGGTTAATTCAATTTAGAATGTCAAGTCTTAATTTTCAGATGACTTTAGAACTTATTAACATGAGTTGTTCTAACTTGAGGTCCTTTGACTTGAAATGATGAGTTGAATGAATTAAATCAACTCATTCAATTAAGTGTTAAACAAACAAAACTAGCATCAACAGACTTCTCAGCTCTCCAGGACCTCTTCTTTTCTGTAGATTAAAGAAAACAGACATTATGTAAACTGGCTATGTGTCTTTAATACTGCACATGTGAATGTAAGTCATGGGTTTTTCTTTTCATAGTTCATGGCCTGCGTCTGCTTCCATCTTTCAGATCCTCCCTGATTCCTTGGCTGCTCCCAACTCACTGAGGGATGGATCTCACCTGCTCGGGATTCTTTATGAGCCCCCTTTAGGGCTGGTGCCTTGCAGGCACCCGACTTAAAGTTATTTTCTTTGGTTGTGTTTAGTTTCTCCTTTGTTCAGGACGCATGTAAGTTTACTTTGAGTTAAACAGGTAGGGATTGGGACTGTTATGTTCTCTATTGTGTTAAGTTGCATATAAGGTATGTATCTAATAAGAACAATGATTGTGGGTAATGCAGTATATGGCTGTGGGGATGATTGTAGCTGCAGTATTCATTGTGTCCCCCAGACAGGTTGTAGCAGCAGCTATGTCACAAGGACAATTTATTTTCATTGCCAGTTGTTGTTTTTGTGTTTTGTCCAAGCAGTTTGTAGAATTTGGCTCGGGGGCACCCCAAAGTATTGGCTTGGACGGTTTGTCATCCTCAGTACAGACAGATTGTAAGTGCATAAGTACCCACCATCAGTACGCACAATATAGACTAGGGTGCAGTTTATCAGTTTCAGTTTGGCAGTTGATGGAGGCAGTTCACTCAGTCTCCCTGTCGTGTATTTTGTTACTCAGACTTTTCTTTTGGATGTACTTTAAGGACTTAACTCTAGGTTTTCGGTCCATTTGACTTCGTAAAACATGTATACTGAGTATAGTAATTCTCTGAATGGTCTCTGAATTTTTAAAAATGCTCTCTATGAATACTTTAACTTGGTTTACAAAGGCAGATTTAGCTGATTTGCCAGTACATTTGGGCTAGTCAAAAACTGAAAAGGTACCAAAAAAAGCAGAGCTAAGGGATATTGTTGAAGGGTTGGCTGTATCTGCCAAGCTTTTGGAGGTAATTCAGGCTCCATTGGCTCCAGCTGTTTCAGAGCTTTTTGGTGGGACTTTGTCATTTGAATGGTAAAAGCAGCCAAAGATGGAAAAGGCAAAAATAGAGAAAGAGAGACTACAATTTCAGTCGAGGGATGAGGGTTGAGGCATTACTGGCAAGGGAGAGAGTAAAAGTAGAGCAATTGGAATTGATAAAGGAGGGGAAAGCACATAAGTCATTGTTGACCACTGGAAGAAGAAGTAAATCTAGTGGTTTTTTATACTGGTTTCGCTGAAAGTTGGTGCTTTGCCCAAATTTGAGAACAAAGACCCTGGCACATTGTTCAAATTGTTCGAGCATGTGGCAGAGGTTAGAGGATGGCCTGGAAGCCAAAAAACTTTGATGTTGCAATTTGTTTTCACAGGCAAGGCCTAGGCAGCCTTTTCTGCCCTTGGTTCTGCTGAAAGCGGTGATTATGCTATAGTTAAAGCTGCTGTTCTAAAAGTATATGAGCTGGTTCCTGAAGCATACAGGCAGAGATTTAGGAGCAGGAAGAAAGGGTACAAACACAGCATCAGTAAGGTCCAAAAGTCTGAGACAGGAAAGTGATCACAGACTTTTGGACCCAACTGTATGTCGAATTTGCACTGGATATTCTGACTCATTTCACATGTTGGTGCTCTGCTTCCAATATACAGTTAATGATAATTAGGGTTTGTGTGATTTAATTGTTTTAGATAGTTCAAGAGTTCATTGCCTGATCACCTTGCTACTAATATCAATGAGAAATGGGGGAAGACAGCATCTGCAGCTGCAGTTTTGGCACAGAGAAGAGCTGCAGTAGGAGAACTTCAGGTTTAGACCTAATAAATCGTTAGGTGTCAACCAAGAGCTACCTCATGTTGCTGAGAGACAGCACTTAGCGTTAACATGACAGTGTCTGATGTCCTTCCCTTAAAGACTGCACCATTTACGGGTAATTATGAGATGTATGCACCTTTTCTCTCAGATGGTTGTGGGTGTTTGAATGGAAAAGAAAATGTTTCTGTCAAGATTTTGTGCGATCAGGGACTACTGAGAGTTTTATTGTGGAGAACATTTTGCCTTTTTCAACCCATACCATCACGGGAGGAAGATCTCATGCTTGTCACAGGGTTGGTTCCTCTTTGGGCACCCTTGCATCATTTTCATCTCTTTTCTGATCTGGTGTGTGGACAGAATTTGCACTATGTGTCCGATCTCGGCTGCCAATTGAAGAGGTAGATATTATCCTGGAGAATGGCTTGGCTGGGACAAGGGTTTGGAAAGATGGTCCATTACTATTGTATGTGAGTTCATCCTTACAATAATCTGTGGAACCAGACAAGTGTGATAAGCACCATTAAGTTCTTTCTTCCTGTGCTGGGACACGTGCAAGAGGAAAGCTAAGTCAGAGCAGTTAGACGTGTCTGAACAGATCCAATGTTCTCAGACCTAATTTTCAAAGGGAGTAGTCATTTCTGAGGGAAATGATCAAGTTAAATTGTTTTCTGTTCTCTTGCCGTCGCAATCTAGGAAGGAGTGGATTAAAGAACAAGCTGCAGACCCTACATTGAAATCATCATGTCAGTTGGTCTGTAGAGAAAGTGACCTCATCAGTGTTCCTAGTGACCCTTTTTAAGGGTGGCTTGCTGTGCTGCTGCTGAAGTGGATGTTTGTACTTAATGGTGTACAAGTAGACAATATTGTTCAGGTTGTGGTGCCCTCAAAGTTTGAGAGAGCTTGGTGTTGAGCAAATCATATGATCGGGTTGCAGGTCATCTAGCTGTAAAGAATACTTATATTAGAGTGTTCCACCACTTCTTCTGGCCTCATCTGAAAAGTGATTTAGTAATAAAATGATAAATTTGCAACACCTGTCAGCTAACTGGAAACCCCAAACAACAGATCAAGCCAGCTCCTTTGTACCTGATTCGAGTGGTGGAGAAGCCATTTGAGTATCTGCTTCTTGATTGTGTGGGTCCGCTTTCGAAGAGTAAGGTTGATGGTAAGTAGTTATTGACAGTGATGTTTAAAGGTAATCTGTATCCTTCAACTTTCTTCTTATGCACAGTTAAAACCAAGACAGTCCTGAAAGCTTTGACTATCTTCATGACTACCTTCAGAATCCCAAAAGTGGTGCAAACTGATCAGGTGAGCAATTTCATGTCTCCTCTTTCATGTACTTTTTCCCAAGTTGTAAAACAATTTAGGATTAAACACCAGGTTGGCAGTGCGTTCCATCCTGACTCTCAAGGAGCCCTTGAGCATTTTCATTAGACAATGAAATCTATTTTATGTTATATTAATATTGTACTGAACTCTCTAAGGACTGGGAAGAGGGCCTGCTTTGGTTGTTGATTGAATTATGGGAAGTGTCACAGTAGAGCACAGGTTTCAGTTCTAATAAACTGGTATTTGGTAACACACTTCGGGTTCCACCAGCAGTGTTTGGTGATGAGTTGAAAAATGCTGAACCGCATGATATCGTGAATTATGTAAATGATATGTGCCACTGCTCATAAAAAGCGTAGATGTGCACAAGAAAAAATTAAGGCGCTTTTGGATTGAAAAACTGAAACCCATCTATCTGAACCAGGGGAACAAGTTGTGGCTTTGCTGCCTAATTGTAGGTTCACCTTCCAGACAAGGTGTAAGTGGGCCTTACACATTTAAAAAGCCACTGGTCAGACAGGGACTGTTTCATATACACAATAGATAAAAGGAAGAAAGTACAGTGGTGTCATATAAAATCATTAAAGTCTTATCATTGTGTTCACTTTACCTCTGAAGTAAAACGGCATCTGCTTTCCACAGACAATCTTACATTGGAACCTGTTTGGCCAGAAGCCACTTCATCATTGTAATTCCCTTCCATCCACTCATACTTCTTGGATTTGATATTGTGTTCTTTGGGATGAGGACGAGGACCCGAATGACTCTAATGATGATGACAAGGAAGACAAAATTGCCATTATCAATCAATCTTTGCATCAATGTTAATGATAATGTTGACAATAATGATAATGATGTCAACAATAAAAATTAAAAAAAATGTTGACAACAATGCCCAAAATGATGATGATGATGATGATAACAATAACGGTCATCAAGTTATGGATGCTGGTGCAGTTGCTGCGGTTGTCATGGAAGTCAACCAGGATGTAGAAGAAGCAGAGGATGACCCACTGACAGGAGGATCCCAGAGGATTGTTTTTTTAGCTCCTTAATGTTTTTGTAAGGGATTTTTTCTTTGTTCTCAGTCAGGGGCATTCAGGTTATGGAGTGTGTCATTTGTATTCAATGTGGACACTAAAACCTTCTGTCAAACCGTAAAACTTTAAATAAAGGTAAAGCTTTAATTTTCTGCTGTCTAATTGTTTTTGTTTTGAGCAACCAGTTTGATAATATTAGAAACACACGTATGAAGAATTTTGATAAAATATACAAATATCATCACTGAAAACTTCATGTTTAGGTTATGTTATCACACATATTTTACACATCCTGAAAAGTTTTAGCAGTGCTCACATCCACGAACAGATGCTGTTAAAAATCCAAGTCATGAGACATTAAAGCTTAGAAATAATGGCAAAACATTCTTTAAAGGCCTGTAAGAAGAATTTGGGAATTTGGTGCCGTTTTAAGGAAAAAAAAAACCTATAGTGCAGGCAACAAAAACATGATATTACTATAGCTATCTGTAATGCTGTTAGAAATGCAATCACAGAATTTATCCTAAGTGATAAAGGCAACTGAATAGAAAAATTATTCAGGCTCAAGCAGACGTTACTCAGCAAATGTAGGGTTCAGCTTTTTTTTAGCACAAACTTTACAATCCGTAACTTAACATTTTGCCATCTTCACGGGTTCTGCTTTTGTTGGGGGAAGTACATAGAACTTTATCTATACAACATTTTTCAAAGCCTCAAAAAGACTTGGACATATACACACACGCTCACACACAGAGATCTACTTAAAAGAAGAAAAAATGCATCTGAGTAAAATATATGGTGAATGAATGCTGCTAGGCCTAGTAAGTGTCTCTAAGTTGACCACAGTTAATTATTAACTACTTGCTAGGTGCTAGTCAGTTAGTATAGATTAAATATAAATAAACACTTTTTAAATCTTTCTTTTGGTGGTGAATCGGATTCCTCGATGGATTCGCATTAGTATCATTTGAAACGTTGAACTAGCAGAACCCTTCCTGCTCAGTATGTTATATATGCAGATGTTTGACACTCATAAAGTCTGACTAATTATTTCCACTGGTAACAAAAACAATGACATGGTGGTTTTCCTACCAATTTCACTTGATCCTCAGCATGGCTTTGTGTGTGAGATGGTGTGAAAGGGATAAAGAAAAAGAGGTTGTGTTTATGAATGGCCTTGTGCATTTGATCATGTATGCACAGGCAAAATGCATCCGTTTATTTGGCTGTGCATATATATATAGATAGATGCATGTGTGTATTTTAAGAAGGTTATTGTGGTGTTTTTTTCTTCCACATTTATCCGACAGCTATAGTTACTAGTTACATTGCAGATTAAGATTTTATCGCACTGTGCATACAGAACGGATGATCCGTTTATAAGATATGATGCATTATTACAGATTAAACAACCCAGTGTTGTTGTTCCAATAAGCTTCTGAACCAGCTACAACATAAAATGCTTATTGCAAATGTATGCATCAATAATAATAATCTCATTATATAATATATATATAGTAATATAACTATCAGGTGTCATTCTGTTGCATAATGAATATCGAATGTTTGACACTTTGAGGACACTGTACTCATGCTTGAGGCAAATTTTGAAGGCAGGACTTTTGTGGGAATATTTTTACACTGCGATGCTGCTTTAGGCCTTCAGGTAAGAGTTCTGAATACTTCTTCCACCACTGCTCACTTCTAATCAAAATAAATCCATTGATTTATTTGTTTTTATTTGCATGAACCAACATTATGCAAGTTTGACCTTTAGACTAGCAGTAGGTGTGTCTACTGATTATGCTGCCAATAATTTCCAGGTGCCAGATGGGTGAGTAAAGCTTACTATTTTACATCTGTCAATAGCTAAAACAAAACCATTTCAGGCAGTTTGTCAGGATAGGCTACCATCAAGCCTGCCCTGCATTAAGAAACAGAAGCCTTCGAAAAACAAAGTTAAACAGGTTTTTTTTTTTGTCCCACGTGATTGTGTTCTCGAAATGAAAAACAGTGACACTGCTTTCCTGTAAGTCATTATAATGAGAAACTTAAAAGATAATGACTTAGTATCTAACAAATAATGGGAATACAGGCCTGTTCAAATTTTGAGAAAGTTCTCTCATTATTTTGAGATACTAAATCATTATTTTGAGATTCTATGTCATTATTTTGAGAAGGTTTCTCATTATTTTGAGATACCAAATCATTATTTTGAGATTCTAAGTCATTATTTTGAGAAGGTTTCTCATTATTTTGAGATACTAAAACATTATTTTTGATAAATTTTCTTATTATCTTGAGATGCTAAGTTATTATTTTGAGAAAGTTTCTCATTATGATGACTTACAGGATCTTTTTTTTTTTTTTTTTTTTTTACATTTCTCATCACACTGGTGGAACGGGCTTCCGTCTGTATTCAAGCCACAAGACTAAACCCAGATAAGAAATCAGTGACTTTCCAAAGCACGATTTAGCGTGGTGAATATTTGCTGACATAGTTAAGCCCGGTCCGTAAGAGACAGGCCACCCATAGTTATCTCTGTTACTGTGTCATTACATAAGACGTGCACGCACACACATACCCCTCCGGTAGACTTGACCGAGGGTCAGATGACAGGGGTCTAAAACTGGGCAAAATCTGGATCCTATAGGCCCGTGTGACAACATCCAAAAGTAGGCCATGTATTAACAGAGCGTTACGGGCACACTGAGTTAACGTCTTGTCATATGTGAAGCCGCAGGACAGGTGTGACTGATCCGTCTCGCAGTGTTCCCGGAAAACAGAGCATGGGAACCGCGCGTAACAGCGCGGGCCCATTCCGTGTGTTTGCACACGCAGTGTGAACGGAACAGCATTGTTGATGCAGATGTATTTTATTGCCGGATGATTTATAGAGATGGTCACAGCAGAAGAAAAAAAAAGAAAAAAAAAGTTCATCTAAAGCTAGAGTTGCAGCTGGACGCTTAACAAAACAGCAGAGAGAAAGATAAGCTCGTTAGCAGCTCTTTACAGAATATCACAATAGAGAAATATTAGTCTACAGGAATACATTGTGTCATTATAAATACATTATTCCTTGGGCGATACCTGACAGACACGTCGGGACCAATAGGATTTCGTGTCGGGATTTCTGAAGCCGAACTCGCGTCTCCTATTGGTGGCGTGGGAAGACGTGGGCGGGGCTATACGAATGCCTTACCAAAACAAGCTGAAGGCGAGCGCCGACACGGGAGAAAGAAGAGTCGAGAGCAAAAGAGAGTCCAGTGAGAAAGTCTGGAGACGAAAGCGAATGGACCGACAAACACGACTCTAAGCTAACAGCAGAAACGCAGCTGGGGCGTCAGGTAGGAACTGTGTCACCGTCGCTGTTACTACAACTTCAGGTCTTGTTTACTGAAGGTTTTCACGTAGCCAAAAAAAACACGCTTTATCTGAGCGTAAACAGTGGGCGAGCCCATACTTGAAGAAGTCACTGTCTTCAATAAAGCTGTTAGCTTTGGCCTTTTGCTGTGAAGACGTTGTGTTTTCTTAGGGGGGGGGGGGTCTGTGGTTTCTGGCTGCCACAAAATGACCTTGCAGCATTTCAGCTGAAGTCCTGGGTTTGCAGGGGGAACGGGCAAGCAGACGCGGAGGAAAAAAAGAAGTCGCCCCACTCTGTGGTCCCGGTCGTGATCTGAATGTTGACAACCAATAAGATGCTACAGCAGGTGTCGGGAAGCGCACTTAGGATGACAGTTGAGGTGCCAGTCCACGAGTACGTTTTAAATATGCTTAACACGTGCAGTAGAGTAACAAAAAAAAATAAAAAATAAAAAACACAGGAGGGGTTGAAGGCAAAGCTCACCAGAAACCCAACGGGACCAGTGCTAAACACTACAAACCCCGCGCTCCTGGAAAGTGCCTCCAGATTTCCCTCCACATCTCCGTGTCACAGACCCAGCTGCAAGTGTCCACTGTGACACTCGCGGAGCTGGTATTTATGACACGGCCTTCGTTTGGAGGCTCGCGTGTATCCCGGGGCCACCGAGAGGCATCGGTTGGCGTAAGGTTAACCCTGGGCTGCCGAGAGATCGGGGGGGGTGGAAAGAGGGGATCAGGCCTGACGAGGATCAACTGAAAAATTCTTCTGTTGCATCAATGGGAAGGGGCCGGGTATCGAACGATCGAAATGTATCGATCGTACCAAGTATAGTAGGTTGTACTGAGAGCTGGCATCAGATGTGTTGTCAGATTTGCAAGTTTTTTTTTTTCATCAGGAAAATTATTTAAATAAAAGTGCTGCCAATTTTTGGACTATTTTAGGCAAAGTACTTGTAGAGGTGTTTGTGTTAACACAATATTTAACAATGGGGAACATTGGATGGTTTGGTTAAATAAAAAAAAAGGGGCATTGGAGAAAAACGTGTTTATATTTTTTAAAGCAAAGTATAAATGAAGGCACTAGCATCTTAGGATAAGACATGGATTTCCACCCTCTTCATCCCCAAAGAACCGGAAAGTTTACTTCTTGAAGAAGGGGGCAGTATCCGTCAACACACAGCTCAGGTCTGGTAAGAAAACATCGTAGTCTTTGTGCAAAATGAGTGGGCTCAGTGTGTTGGCGTGTATCTGTTTTACCTAGGCCTTCTGTTAGTGGTGGTTGAGAATGGACCCCAACAGCGAGACCAAGAAGATGACCTCTTACCTCCCGGGCAGCCCTTCTCGTGAGACCAAGAAACTGACCCTACCCAGAGGCCCAGGTACACACAGATACCATTGACATTTTTTTAAAATCAGATAAAATAACATGTTGTTTTTTTTGTTTCTTTTTATTTGATGTGAATACGTCATATTAAAAAAAAAAAAGCCACAGGTGTGTCAGTGTTTTGTTTAGAATTTACATATTACTTAAGTGAAATGTCGTGGGAGGATGGACCTGGTTAGTTAATTCGGGTGAAATGGGCACCTCCCTACAGCTTACATTCCCTGTCTTCCCCCACTAAGACTCCCATAAACACTTGAGTCTCATATAAAACTTGATTACACTGAAAATCAGCATTTATTAAATTGCTAACTTTGGGCCTGTTTCATGAAGCCACTTAACTGAGTTATCTTTTGGAGAACACCTCCCACAAATCTGGAACTTACTACATGTAAAAAGTCCTGCTCTGGGTTTTGCTTAGCAACGTTGTTCAGATAACCCGGTAAACGTGCTTCCTGGAACAGGCATATGAATTTGAAAATTCTGATTAATGATGAAACCAAACGTTTTTTATGGCTGCTTTTATGCCTGTGTGCTGGTCACTCTGACCTTGGTGGCGCAGTACCAAAAATGTGACACAGAGTCATCAAAAGAGTACCACTCTGCCATTGTAAGAACACCAACCTCATGTAATTAATTATCTTTTCAGTTTATTTTCAATATGACCCTAAGAGATTACCTGGATGGTTCGATCTACTCCGTAGCCTTGCACTAAAGCATTTCCCGGGGCAAAACCATTTCCGGATGAAAGCATGTACATCTGCCAAACTACATTTTAAAAATTACTATACTGATAATCAAATTACAAGTTGTTTTTTTTTCTCGCTGATAATTGTGACTAAGGTTTAAACCTGCATGGCAAAATAAAAGAACACCATCACTCTGTTTGAAAATCTGGAACTTTGTTCACATTGTTGCCTTGTGTTTGGAGAATTTTTTTTTTTTTTACTTGAATAGGTCTTCGATAGTACCACAGCTGCTGAAGTGTGATACTACCAGACTTAAGGCTTGATTGTGACGCATGAAAATGCAAATATGGTGTGAAACACTTTCTACAACAGCAGAAGACGTGATCTTCTGCTGTTGTAGCCCATCCGGTTTGACGTGTCGTTCATTCTGAGATGCTTCTCTGCTCACCACAGTTGCAAAGAGTGGTCTCCTCTGACTTCTCTCATCAACAAGGTGTTTCCACCCACAGAACTGCCGCTCACTGGATGTTTTTTGTTTTGTTTTGTTTTGTTTTTCACACCATCCTTAGTAAAGTCAACAACTGTTGTGTGTGAAAATCCCAGGAGATCATTAGTTTCTGAAATACTCAAACCAGCCCATCTGGCACGAACAGTCGCGCCGCGGTCAAAGTCACTGAGATCAGATTTGGTCCCCAATCCGATGTTTGATGTGAACATTAACTGAAGCTCCTGATCTGTATCTGCATGATTTCATGCATTACACTGCTGCAACATGATTGGCCGATAGGATAAGTGCACTAATAAGCAGGTGTACAGATGTTCCTGAGAAAGTGCTTGGTGAGTGTGCATCTATATAAATCATATTTTAAATGTTTCAGGAAGAAACCTGAAATAGAAACGTAACATCAAGCAGATTACACAGTAGCTGTGAGACTTAATAAAAGCGAGTATAGTCTAAAAATGAAAGTATTTTATTACCATTATTAGATAATGTCACTTATGGAGAAGGACTGAGAGAGGGGGTGCAGTGCAACGGTCAAGGCAAATAACTTTACAAGACCCTGTAGTTTGCAGCTGTGTCAGCTGTGTCTCTGTTTTTCTTTTAGCAGGTTTCAATAATAATAACAATTCAAGTGTAGTGTCATAAGTATGAAAATGATCATATCTGTGTTTGTATGCTGAGCTCACCAGTTTTCTATTTGTTCCTTCCTTATCCATCTCACTCTAATGATAATGAATGTCTGTTAGCTCACAGCAATATATGCAAGACAAAGCATGTAGACTTAAACCCCTGCCCCATGCGCATGCGCGCACACATACAGACATGCACACGTACACACACAAATATACAATGGCTTACAGGACTGCTTCAGCATTCTTCCTGTGAACTTCCGACCTCTAATTCCACACAGTCAGCACTGTTAACGCAACTTCACGGTTGGGGGGAAACCTATAGGAAAAAAAGCTGTCCTGCCAAATGACACACAGTTGTTTGAAAAAAACATTTTTTTTAATATTAAAATTATTTATTGATGCTATCTGGCCTTTTTCTTCATCCCTCCTCTGATATCATGCTGTCAGTGGCAGGTCCCAAATCTTCCATTCCCCCCCCGCCTTTTTATTTTTTCTCCCTGTGTGGAAATAGCATTTCCCTATGTACTACAGCTTTAGCTGACTCATGTGTTTTTAATTTAAAACCACCTGGATGCCCCAAGCCCTAACATAGAATGCCGACATCCTTGTTTTTTTTACTGTGACTAATCCATTCACTGGGGTTTTGTTACTTCAGAGTTTGATGACAGTTGATAAGCACAATAATACTGGTTATATGTGGCATTTATACCCCCCCCCCCCCCCCCAACCCCCCGCTCACTGCATGTCATCTTAACCTGATTACAGCAACTGCACATGAGATCAGTTGCTGCTTTAAAACTTGACCAGCTGTAAACAAGAACCAAGTACTTGTTTGATCGCTAGGGGGAATGAATAGTCATCTTGTTTACCCCGTTCCAGGGAGGTCATAGCATAGGGTCAGCTATATAACATAATTACCCTTCTGGATCTGAGAGAGGTTCGGTGTCTTGCTCTTTAACACCTTACCGCAGCAGATTCTCCCTGACATGGGGGCTTCGGCATGACGCTGGCTAACCTTGTGTCCATGCTGAATATATATTTTTACATATTTGGCTCCTATTACTTATCAGTTTTGTTAAATTCTTACTCAGGATGGAAATGTCTCATTTTTCTGCTCATTAGGCCTTGATGGTAATTTCCCGGATGTTTTTTAAACAAAACTGGCATTTAGGCCCACCTGAAAGTTTGGCCATGTCTACCAAATGAAAGGGACAATGCCTCTATCCCTCAGTTTCACACAGTTTAGCATACTGAGACTAGCCAGTGTTAACAATATAGGTTTCTGCTTGGAAAATGTCTTTCTTAGAAGGAAATACACTCAACCAGCTCATCAGGCTATAAAGATATAGAAAAAAAAAGGTGTCTGGGTGGTAAACATTAAATTAAAAATATACCTTTAATCACGTCACCAGACGTTAATTTGAAGTCCCTTGACTTATAAAAGACAAGGCAAAAAATGTAAAAATTCTTACTCTGTGTTGTGTCTAGAAGAAATACAGAATCTATTTTCGACCCAATACCAATGTCCACCCTAAGTACTCAGCTCTTACAAACTTAGACATGACCTGCGTGATCAACATAAGCCTGAGTATAGGCTCCAAATAGTGTGCGAGGGGTGGGTGAGAAATGGGCAGGCACTTTTTGAAATCACATTTCCTCGGACAGTCATTTGTGTGGTCAACTTAGTGCAATTTAAATTTTTAGGTTTAATGCGTATCTTAAGTTGGGCCCATTCTGAACATAAATATGGCTTATCTATTAGTAGTAATGTCTAAAAACATATCAAGACACTAATGTCTTCGTGCTGTGAAATAGAAAACTTGTGTTTGTCTGCTCCTCAGGAAAAAATGTGGAAAAATCGAGGGTGGACACTGGGACCGGGCCTTTTGTTGGGTAGCCGGTATCTTTAAGTGTATTCTTTAACTCTCTGTGTTTCTGTCCCTCTCTCCAGGCTGCAGCTGGCTGGTGGTGGTAGCAGCTGTTGCGGCCTCTCTGAGTGGCCTGATGCTGGGCTATGAAATGGGCCTGACCTCTGGGGTCCTGCTGCAGCTGCGCGGGCTCCTCTCCCTCTCTTGCCAGGAACAGGAACTGCTGGTCAGCTCCCACCTGCTCGGCGCTCTCCTAATCTGCCTCGCCGGAGGTCCCATTCTGGATCGCTACGGACGCCGCTGCTCTTTGCTCCTGAGCGCCGCTCTGGTGGTTGCAGGGACTGTATTGCTCATTGCTGTGACATCGTTTGTCGCACTGACACTGGGCCGAGTTATAGTCGGCATGGGAACAGCACTGTCAGGGACAGCAGCGTGTCTTTACATTGCGGAGATCTCACCGAGGGAGAGGAGGGGTCTGCTGGTGACGCTGTACGAGCTGATGTTGGTTGTGGGTGTTTTGCTGGGATTCAGCTGCAGTTACGCCTTTGCTACTCTGCCACATGGCTTGGCGTATACATTTGGACTAGTGATCCCCCCCGGGCTGCTACAAATAGGTTTACTCGTGTTCCTCCCACCCAGTCCACGCTTCCTGGTCACTCAGGGTGAAGTGGAGCAGGCCAAGATGGTGCTGGCCAGAATGAGGGGTGGGGTTAAGGAGCATGTAGAAGAGGAGCTCAGGGACATCCAGGCTGGACTAAAAGAGGAATCGGAGCACAGTTTCTGGGAGTTGTTCAGTTCCAAGGCCAATCTGCGTTCACGGCTGCTAACGGGTGTAGCTTTAGTTTTCCTCCAGCAGGTCACCGGTCAGCCCAACGTCCTCTCCTATGCTTCACCACTTCTCCGCAGCGTAGGCTTCGACAGTGATGCTGCAGCAACCTTGGCCTCCACAGGGTTTGGAGTGGTCAAAGTAGTTGGCACCATCCCTGCTGTGTTGCTGGTCGACCGTGTGGGAACTAAGAGCTTTTTGTGCGTGGGAGCTGTCGCAATGGGAATGTCGCTAGCTGTACTTGGTACACTGACACTACAAAGCCACACTCACCTCACCAGCCTGTGTAAAAGTCAGACTATACTAAACCACACATATACGCCGTGGGATTTAAACGGAACCTCTACAGACTTGGGCAACAGTGACATTTTTTCTACTCGCCTCCCCAGCCAGTGGAACAGTGAGGAGACACAGAGGACTCTTAGAGAGGTTGATGGGATTGGGGAGTCGGGAGGAGGGAGGACTCGTGTAGAAGTGTCTCCCTCACTGAAGTGGGCATCATTAATCAGTTTGCTGGTGTATGTGGCAGCTTTCTCCATTAGCCTCGGGCCAAGTAAGCACAAGTTCACTCAGTTTTATTCACCCATTCCCTTGGCACGCCCATGCACACATACAGAAATGAAAATGAACTCACAGCTGTTCACATAGTAGTTATCCTTCAGGACACCCTCAGGTCATTTATCTTTAAAACAAAGACTGCATGTGTCTCTCATTCTTTAGAATTTTGAAAAACTTTTATTACCAGTTGTTAACTAAGAAGAAGTGCCACATAGTGCAACAAATTGGTTTCTCCCCAGCTAAAGAGTACAACAGGCAATTTCTGCTATACCCCCAATATAGACGAGGAGCTATGATCCATTTGCACTTAAAGGCACTTAGATGTTAAGAGAATTTGTCTGCTTTATTTGGTTCTAACGGCTCAGACGTGGTCTGAAGCACTAAGTACAACAGTGGCTGTCACACAAAAGCTAAACTTAGGTAAAGTATATATTGAAATGCGCCTCTTCCCCAGATAAAGCAGTGACCTCGACTTTAAAACTTGAAACCTTCCCCACACAAAAATATGAAAATTGTGAAAAGCTCTTTTGGATTCATGTTATTTCTATTTATCCCTTATTAACCATCACCCCTTATTTACTAGTGTATGTGTCTGTTATCGTTCCTTTCCAGTGGTGTATGTGGTTCTCAGTGAGATCTTTCCGATGGGACTCAGAGGCAGGGCTGTGTCTGTGGTGTCAGCCATAAACTGGGCCACGAACCTCCTCATCTCCATGACCTTCCTCACAATTACCGGTGTGTGTTTTATTGGTGATAATTTATTAAGTGTAGGTTCAAGGTAGTTTTGGTAGAGCTGTCATTTTGCTGAAGCGGTCTGACAACGATGGCACGAATTCAGTGGTAGATCAGCCCACAAGTGTTTCTGTTTCTTTCAGGTAAACAAACATTTTAGCCACGGCACAGGTTTATGCGTTTCTCTTTGTATTTTCATCTCTTGCCCAGGACAGGCAAAGAAAGTTGAATGTATGTGACATTGGTGACAACAACCAGCAAACTCTATACTGTTTCTAGCCAAAGAATTTGTTTAACAGATTTACTCCCGGAGAAAAACAGGTGTGTCTCACCATGTTCCTGCTAGTTGTCTTTCAGACTGCCAATCTATTGCGAAGTCATAATACTGTAGAATTAACAACTAAAACAGTTACTCACTATTCAATTATGGAATATTTGAAGTGCACAAGCCAAGGCTTAGCTTTGCCAGTCATGATTCGTATAGTTCATTTTTGTCTGTCTTGTACATCTAAATTTTATCTCAGCTATAGCAGAGCAAGTAGGTTATAGCAAGCGAAAAGCACAAGTTTGCAGACTGAACTTATGTGCAGACATTTGAAGACATCTGTTTCTTTGCTGTGGTTTTTTAGAAAAGATTGGTGTTCCTAATGTGATGTACCTCTACTCTGCCATGAGCTTTGTTCTCCTGGTGTTTGTCATCCTCTGTGTCCCTGAGACCAAAGGTCGCACACTTGAGGAGATATCAAAAGAACTGGCTAAGAAGTGAGTGTCAGCTTAAACACGGCCTTCATGTTATCAGTTTATCTTGCGAACTACTTTAAGAAACCGATGTCTTTATCTTCCGTTTCTCCTCTGTCTGTTTTACCAGGAGGCATTTCGAGGTGAGTCTCTGTAGGCAGATTCAGGCTCAGGAGAGCCTGATCAGCAGCAGCACGTCCAGAGAAATGCCAGCGAACAACTGAGTCCCTTTACCATACCACAACTGTTCACCTCACCTGAAGGAGAGTCAAGAAAAAGCATCAAGAAAGACATTGTAGCAGTACTGGTCAGAATTTGGGTACAACTCATACATCTCATCCACATCTGCACATGCCTGCAGTTCCAGCTGGTTTCTAAAATAATGTCTCTGATGTATAGTTCCTTCTAGCTACAGATGTGAGGGAAGAAAACATCAGGGATGGTGGAAACAACACATACAGTAAAGAATTCAATACTGGAATAGTATTTGTTCAAATGAGGATAGCTCAGGGTTCATGCTTCCTGGTTAAAAAAAAAACAGTAATAAAAGGTAAACAACTGGGATTGAATGTGAGTTGTATAAAATATATACTAGATTAATTTAATTGCGTCCTTTTTATCTTGATTCTATTTAAGCATAGAGTCTCAATGCAGAAAGGGATATTTTCCACCTTTGCTTCAGGATTGAAATTGACTCCCTACTAGCCAGCAGAACCGCTGAAGCCTTTTGGATTGGTGGTGAAACTGTACTACTACAGTCGTTTAGTCATTTTCCATTCTGACCTGACATTATGAGGAATAATAACACAAGTTTGCTGTACTAAAAACACTAATCACCTCAAATGGCAGTATATTTAACACTGGTTCTTTTCTGGCTTGCGAATTAATTCCCGTAACATGTTAGTATTTAAATACTGCTCACTGGCATGTAATGTAATAGCATCAATGTAACTCAAACTATTCATACCAGCTCTGTCACAGGACATACTGTAACCTACATTACGATACGAAACATGAATGAAGGCCTCAGTAGTCTCAGGAAGAGCTCTGTGTCTGCTCATTTACATTTGAAGGGAACAAGCAATCACGATAATGATAATGAAGAAACACACTCAGCTCCACTGTGATTGGCTGGCTGCTGGAAAAATAGTAATCCCATCACATCTCGTAGAAATATTGGGTAAATAATTTTGAAGTTGTTTTTTTTTTACTTTTGTCAGTGATGCCAAAATTATACTTACTTGATTAAGAAGTGGAATGTTTTACTGCAAGAAAAGAATGACTTGTGTGGATCTTTTCAAAATTACAATTGCACATTTTTTGATGTGTAATTTGATACTTACCCTTATGTTTTTTTTAATGTTGTGAAATGTAGCGATGTATTTGGAAAGTCTGTCACATTGAAAATCTTAGAATACCATTATATAAGGGTATTCTGTTGAAACTGATACATACAAACTGTAAGAAGGACAGCTGAAAAGGATGATGGAAAAAGTAGAAGAGTTTTTGGCCTGTTTATCATTAACCTTTATTATTTTATACAAAATACAAAATTCTGAACAAGTTTCACAAATCTTCAGTTGACACTGGTTCAAAAAGTACTCCATCCTACATACTTCAGACAACAAAGATTTTTTTCAACATCTTTCCCATCAGATGCATTTAATATATACATACATACATACACATGTTACCTCTATGGATGAAATACCCAGCACACGTGTCAGCAGTCATGTTAGGACTAGGATTGCAGTTTCCATTTAAGAGCACTTCCTCTCACTGTAATTTAAGAGAAGGAGGGGTTGTTTTTTCAGACAGTTGGCATGAGCGTAAGACGTGATTTTAACATGTCTTATTCAAACACTTTTAGTGGGTTTATGTTGCCTTTATGAACCCACTCACTGAACGTATTGCCACCTTCTGACAGGTGATGGTGCTAACTGCCATACAACTTTTGTATGACTAAACAGAGTGGTTGCCTAAACATAACAGTCCATTTTCCTTGATGAGTTTCTGTTACTTTGTCCTGACTAGTTTCCAAGACCAATTCTGGACAGTGTTTTAAAAACCAATTTTGAAAGTTCTGGATATCGCCTTGTCTCAGTGCCAATATTGCCTTGACTGACCAGGAACTCCTTTCTGTGTTAAGTGAAATCAAACATGAGGTCTAGGGCTCAACAATTCACCACCTGAAAAATAAAACATTCTAGACCCTTCAAAAGTTTTCATGACTTCCAAAACATTTTGGACATCATTTTTGTTCTGTACATTGTCTTAACCTAAAAAAAAGAAACAGTTAAATGTTTGCATTTGTTACTTTATGTTTAAAACTATTGGAAATGACAAGAAAGTAAGTGACATTATGTGTTTCCATTCTGATCCACGGCCATAGTTGTGTAACAAGAATAAATTGATAGTGAACTGATGACCAAACAAAACAATTAAAATTAGAGTTGAATGCATATTGTGAGCAGATATGTGCATCTACATAACAGTCCAGACTCAGTCTATGGTTTTAACTGCTGTTTTTTTCTTTAAGCAAAAATGTGGGTAATACAGTTGATGCCTTGTATTTGTGTTAACACATCTACAAACGAGCCAAGGACGGAGAGTCTTCCGGAGAAAGTGGCAAATGGAACGACTTGTATATAGGGTTAAAGGAGAGGCTTCTCAGTGTCAACATATGGACTTTTTGAAATGGCCTCTACTGTTGAGCATTAAAATGCTTAGATTGTTGACAAGATCTTTCTGTGTCCATGCAAAAACACCCACGGCAAATAAAGAGCAAGACCAAAACTTCCACACCCTCCAGTATAAGTCAGGTCTGGAGGAGCAATTCCTGCTGAAGGATATGAAGTTCGGAAGACATTTGCATGTTTACGCTGTTAAAATCACAAGAGCCACAGAATCCACAACAACGCTGACATTTTTGTGAGTGAGAATTTAAGACTCCAAGTGGGGTTGTTGAAAATTGTTTAAAAAATCCAAGATCCAGGTGATATCTGGTCCGTCGATTATGTTAGAAACTTGTGGCTGTTGCCATGTAGTGATAAAATCAAGCAAATAAATCTGCAGATCAGATGCTTCCTCACTCTTGCCTTCTCTCATTAATTTCTTCTGTCTTCTTAAACATATTTTTCCTTTATTTGTGGAGGGGTTTCTTACACTCGAACAGTAGTGGGTAGACCTGCTCCACAGCTGTGGCCACGTTCTGCACATTTGGTCCTAAATCATTGAATAGGGGGGAGTGGGGGCAGGGTGAGTCTATGAGAACAAGTTTTGAGTACAATAAAAAAAAAAAAAGAGAAGAAAAGCAGTAAAATCACATACAGACAAACAGAGAACCACAGATACCATCAGAGGAAGAGTAGCTCTTGATTGGGTCAAGTTGAGCCCTTGGGCAAAATTCCTTGAAGGATTGAGTTATTTACAAACTGTTTTTTTGTATAAAAGTGCATTACAACAATGTGACCTCAATCCCTTAAGCTGGTGTACCCTCTAGCTGTATGTAAAGGAGGGTGAAAAAAATTAGTGTGTCCCTGTGTGTGTGTGTGTGTGTGTGTGTGTGTGTGTGTGTGTGTGTGTGTGTGTGTGTGTACCTGTAACTGTGAGGCTGCCAGTGGAGAACACTTGTATAGTGGCCTTGAGATTTTTGATCCTGTATGTGGCAGCCGGATGGAGCTCTGGTTCATAACTAACACACACAAACACATGGTTAAGTATATTAAAGACTTTTGCACAAATCTAGTAGACATACAGTTTTGAAACTGTTTACATGATGCCATATACCAGTACTCCATATGTTGTCGTATAAACAAGTGAATCAGAGGCTGACTACACCAACATCCACTGTCTACTTGCTCTACACTAGTGCACTAGTGAGTGCTCTCACCACTAGAGGTCATCATACACTAGCAAATGTTGATTCAAGAGTAAAATAAGTAAGATGTTAAACATGGCCGTAGCTTCATAATACATGTATTGATGTGTGTCTCAAAATTGAATCATGATTAATGAAAATGATAGGTAATTATGAAATTGATCTTTATTTTTTCCTTATGGGATCACAATTATAACTCAAAACTAATGAACTAAAGTAAGAATCATGAAGCACAAGAGATTCTGGACTGACGTGAGGGGTAAGGTCTACTACAGGTGACAGCAAAATCCGTGTATTAAGTGGCTTTGAAAGATTACTCCCCTCTCATAAATTGAGATAATAATAAGGATGATAGTGATCATTTTAATGAATACCATGATAGTGGTTGTGATGTACAGGACTGTATTACCTG
Source organism: Xiphias gladius (assembly GCF_016859285.1). NCBI lineage: Eukaryota > Metazoa > Chordata > Actinopteri > Istiophoriformes > Xiphiidae > Xiphias > Xiphias gladius. Next base: position 14,185,814 of record NC_053403.1, on the reverse strand, counting down.
GCAATGGGTCGGTTGTTCTTTGTAAAGTCTATGAGGTGGACTGCAAAGGGCATGGAGCACACTGCCAGCACATTCACAACTCTGAAGGCTGAAAACCTCACCTGAAAAGACAACACACACATGCAAACACTCATATAAATGTATTCATAAGTACACAAAATTAAAAGGAAAACTCTTTACTTTCACTCTTGGTCTTAAGCTTAAGTGTTGGCAAAAATTCCTAAAGGTTAGCCTCAACCCAGTTACTGCCGAAATAACACCAAAAACGAAAGTGATTTACTGGATAAAGCTTTAACTTAAGCAAATACAAACTACAGAGCAGCCATTTTACATTGTAGAGCTACTGTAATTCAGGTTCAACCTGCAGGCTGACCAGGCTGCATGCAGCTGTTTTCTTTACACTGTGTCATGAGACGTGCCCTGACTAAAGCAAATGAGACATCAAACAAAAGGCAATTGTGCATGAGCCATTGAAGGACATAGAGGGTTTTTATATTAATGTAAAAACTGGTTTACAGTCTGTGCTTCCCCAGCACACACTGATGCTCTTGTAAAACTGTTTCAAACAGAGTTTATGTCCACATTCTCAGAAAGGATTGCAATGTGTAAACTTTAGTTGCATTAACAGAATTATGAGTATAAAACATGTTGTAAAACATTCACCTGACAATGACAATCCACATGCTTGATCACAAGGCTTTTGAATTAAATAAATATATATACAAAAATTAAAAAAAAAAAAAATGCTGTTCATCAACATCTATTTGAGCATTCTCACCTTGAAGCCTAGTTTCTGCAGACACCTTGCTAACCTGCGAGCACCCAGCTTTGCCTCATCCTCACTGAACAAAATAGGAGAGCAGAAGTAAGAGCCACATAACAGTGGTATACATACTGTATATGGTTTGGAATGCAAGAGATATAACACACAAACAGTAAATGGCAACCTTTAGAGCAACTGTAAGTTCAGGGGACCAACAATCAAAGTGATCACTGTTCTAATATGTGGTGGCTGATTTGCAGTAGATGCAATTACTAGCTCTAATCTCAGCATTGTATGTATGACAGGTAAGGAAAAGGGTAATGCCACTGCATTATTGGCATCTGATGGGGGATCTCGCTCAGTGAGCTGAAGCCAGCATTAGTGCAGCAACAATAAAGAAGCAGGACAGCCAAGGCCAGAAGCAGCCAAAACTTCTCTAGTCAGAGAAAATTAAGGGCCCTTTGGCAACCAGAGCCTCCATTTATTGTGTTTTGTGTGGAGTGTTTCTACCTTGTTGCTCCAGTGCAGATGATTTTCCCGGAGGACCAAATTGAGGCTGTTATCGTGGGCTTACGAAGCTTCATCAGGACTTTCTGAAAACAAAAGGAGTGGTCTAATGTCCATTCTTAAGTTGTGCACAAACCATTGATAAGGCAGTCAGGTTGTAAATATTTAAATTTGTGAGCTTTCTCTAGTTTCTACAGAAAGAACCTCTCTTCCCCCTATCCCAGACTTTGGTCTCCTTACCCCTACTTCTGGCTTATAGATGACGTTGGTTCCCTCTAAGGCAATGGTGCGCAAATTGAGGTGGCACCTGGTCCTGAAGGTCGCCACCACATTGGTGACAATGATATCAAGTGCCTCATCATTGCTGGAATCCATGAGGAAGTGTGCAGTGAAGCAAGGGGACCACAGGGGCTTTGTCCTCACACATTCATCATCAACACCACCATCACCACCATTTCATGGACGGGCAGGGAGACAGGATTCGCTGGAAGAGCAGAAAAAAAGACCATGTTAGGAGTTAAAAATTCTAAACTTGACATTTTTAGACTATTTTTTCATGTTTCAGTCAGTATTTTTCATACATATGCACAAAAACTATGCAATATAATGACATACCCTGTACCCCGTTTTAAAATCGTATTTTCCAAATATGCCTTTGCTTTGCCTTTTCATGAGTCACATTAGTGCAATCAACAAGCACACAAAGAAGGTCCCTGTGTGTGTCTATGTGCTAGTTCAAGCCTGGGTGCTGCTGTACTTACACCTGCATAAAACCATTAATAAGCTAGGAAGGGGGACTTGTCACCTCATTTGCAGCACCAGTTCATCTGGTTCTCCAGCTATGTGGGTCCCCTCTACTTGAGATACTGGGAGTCGGGTTCAGAACACGAATCACACAGGCATCTGCAAGACATTAGAGAAATCCTTTTAAACATTTCGGAGAATAATCTTTGTAATTTATTTTTAAAGTACTCCTTCGCTTTTTTTTGGCCATGTATTGACGTTAGCCCACCCGCTAGTGATAGCCTGATACGTTAGCTACTCTATATTACCACTACCAACCAACATAAAAGAAAATAATACCTTAGACGTGAAACACTACACCTACATGTAGTGCAGGTATCACTTAAACGTTCTATCTATAATGTAGGTTTAGTGGCGTTACAGCTGATGCATTGCTCACCCCAGTGCTGTACGTTACTGCATAGTAACGCAATTGTTTGGGAAAATGATGCCAGCTAATCTTGCCAGCCCAGCAAGCCGGATGTGAAATATTTACCGCACACTAATTTAGCGTAACTGTATGCGCTAACTTCTTGTTGTGGCTAAAATTCAGCAGAAACGAACTACCCCGGCTAATGTTGTGAAAAAAAGCTACCCGCTAGCTAGCAACAAAGAAAAGTCCACCGGGAGAAATGAATGAAAAGTTATTAGCTACACTAGCTTAGCATGCTAGCCGTCGAACGTTACATTGAGGACGAGGTAGTTCCACTGTTTTCAGGTGGCTCTGCATGTTAGTTAAATATGTGTATCTGAATTGTTTGTTTTAATTCTTTAGCTACCTCTTCAGCTAGCTCACTGCTGTAACCCCAAGACACAAACCAGCCAGTTAACGGTAAAAATTGTGGACAAACCCCTTCCTCCGCATTGACTAGCATGCAAACAACTTCCCCTTTCAGCTTTCAAAATAAAACCAAGTGACCTGGTAAAGATAAAACGGAAACTTCCGGTCACAACTTTCAAAACACAACGCTAAACACATATTTAAGAGGGAAATTTAAAAGCCAACGCTTTTTATACTACAAGACGTGCAAATAGCCGCCTAGAGAGATTATTTAAATTGCAAAACAAGAACAGAACAGCTGAACAAACATAGGCTACAGATGGAGTCAAGCAACTGAAGCATCACAGGTGCCAGTTTTGATAAAATAATAGTTAAATAGACATAAATCTAAGGAAAAAACAAAATTACACACAATAAAAACAGTAAACTCAGAAGAAAAGAACACAGAGAGGCATAAACATTTAAGCCAAAAGATCAAGTAATGATTAAGAATAGATTAGAGCTTTGGGGGGGAAAAAGCTAAGTACAGTGATTTTTTGCATTTCTTGTTTTTAAGTTTTGAAAATATTTTTTTTTACAAGACTTGAGCAAGGAGTCTATTTCTGCTAAGAAATTAGGAATATTTAGTTCACCCTTCTGTCCCGCTCTGTTGACCCTTCTTGGCATTGTCCCGAAATTTCAAAGTTGCCTCAGGTTAAACCCAGAAGAATAAAGTTTTCACCATATTTTCGACAATAAGTATGAGTGCTATCAATATCTGAAAAATCAGCAAGAACAGGTCTTATGTTAAAGTTTAAAGTTGCTTGGAGAAGCATTTAAGGCTGCATTTTAGGTAAGTATTATGAATAAAGAACTTTGTTCCTTCTTTAAAAAGTGAAGTGGTCATGCTTGCTATTATATTTTTTATGTATTCATTTAATTACTTTAAAAGTTAAACGAGGTAACGTTTTCCTTCTCTCTAGATGACATTCAATTAACTGCATCAAACCCAGTGGAAGTGCTTTAAAAATAGATGAAATTATAGTGGCACAGGAAATCAAAATTAAAAATACATCGTTCATTTACTTACTCACAACGTTTATCATCAAAGAAATCCAGAACATGGTTAATATTTTTTCTATGGCTGCCTACCCAGAAGGACTTGAACAGCAACAAATATGTTGGTCTAAAGGTGGTCTCTTGCGCCGCCATGTGGACAAATTACATAATTTTGACATAATCTGAAGTTAAAAAAAAGCTCAAGTCTTCTTCACCATGTCCCTCAGAAGAGCTAAAAAATTTATGTCATTAGAAAAACTTGTTATGAATTAATTTTGAGTCATTCAACGTTATAGTCCAAGTAAGGGTTAACATGCTCATTGAGTCTGGCCAAAATCTTTGTCGGCAGATTTGTCATTGCAATCATCTTTTTCTGCCAATATTACACTTAACAGGCTTATGTTAACACCATTTCCAGACAACAACGTGTAACTTTTTCAGTGTTTATGGTGTATTGACATTTAAGCTATGCGGATTAGTAACATCTCCAAGGAAAATGAGCACATCTGGTCAGTAAATGCTCCACAGGGAATTCTGGAAAGGCTACAAAAGAGGAGAAGGAGTAAAGCTTGGAGGCAGCCGGGAATGTTTGTGTTATCAATGAGAGAATTCACAGCCGCTCCTGTGGCTCATGAATGAATTTAGTGAATGAATGCTGTCCTTAAATGTCTGTGCGCTGTCACATCCTGTAGTGACTGTGACCTTTAGGCAGACTGATCCTGACTGTATGAGCATTTGTGTTGGTTTGACATGCTTTTGAGCTCGTTTGATTTGTTCTTCTTTGTAGGGTTGTGCAAAACACAGCATGAAACTGATAAGGATGACACATAATCTTCATGAGATGAAGTTGCTGACGCTAAACACAGATTTGAATCCGTGTGCGTTCACATTAGTGTGTATTTGTGTACGTTAAAACCAGTCACTTATTTCTTGCTTATGTACATTTGTGCACTGTGTGCTGTAAACCAGCTCTTCTGCTCAGACCAGTGCAAACACTTCTCCCGCCTGGCCCGCGCCCAAACAAAACAGAAAAATAACTTCTTTATGATTCAGCCTTGTTGTTATTGTTCTTCCTCCCTGGTTACCAAATTGTCTCTTTCCTCTTCTCATTTAATCCTGCTGGTCTTCTCCTGGTGAAATATAGCCTTGTAATTCACATCCATTCTGCGCCAGAGCCTCGTTCAGATGTCCCAAGATGTTTACTATAAAGGTTTAGATTTAGAGCAGCACTGGTGGTGTGCGTGCGTTTGTGTGTGTTGTGAGATGGCTGACGTAGGGCGCAGGAGTATGTTTATAGTTTGTTGGGCTTCACATCACTGGGGAAGTCGCTTCCCAGGGGAACAATGCTCTTATTCTCATTAGGTCATAAGATGTAACATGTAAACACACAGATGTGAGCACTTACGGCATAAGAGTTGCAGATATGTCATAGAATAAATAGACATTCCATCACTGTAACTACTGTGCGCATGTGTCAAAGTAAGAGTGACTGAGGGAAAATGGAAGATAAATCTTTTTTTCTTATGCTTCTGGGAATATTTGTGTTTATGTGCTTGCCTGTGTGTGCATATGTGTATGTCTGCATAAAGATAGTTTTGACATGAATTTTTGATGATCAGCTACTGGCTAAATTTAACGTTTTACCCTTTCACTTATACTATATACAATATTATCTAACAAGGGCAAATTGTGGTCTAATATCCATACATTCCGAAGCCCCAAGAGGTGTGTTTTCTCCTGATTGTCTGGATGATCTGGACAGTTTGGTATTCTTTTGACAGAAAATTGACACGGTCACATCATTTTCTCCAAAATCTCTGAAGAGCTTTTAGTAAAATCCCACAAAAAAAAGTCTCTTTCAGCCCCAATCTTTCCTTACGGTTTTCCAAAAATTCTGACCATTTCGTTTAAAAACTGGAATCTTCAATATCAGCAGATGCATCTTTGCAGAGATGTGCTGCTGGGGTGACCTCACCGCTGGCTGTCAGCTGGGCGTGTTTGTCAGGACCCCAGTGTTCTGTTTATGTTGGGCGCACATCACAGGCCCGTTTCAAAAAGACTTACAGAGCGAAGTTAAAGCTTTTGAGAGTCTTTGTGGTAGTGCTGTTAAACTGAGGTCAGCGTTGGTTTTAGAGCTTTGTGGGAACTCTGTGTAAGATTGCGAAAGTTTTACCGGTTTGAGTGTCTACAGCAGGGACCGAATAGGATGAGAAAAATAATGGCTCGGGTGGGATGTGGCGAATAGCCTGGAAATTACAAAAATAAAAGCATAAGAAAAAAGGCCCTTGAAGATATAAGTGAGATGATGGAGAAAAGGCCAAAGTAGGAAGAAGAGGAAAAACTGGAAGACAAAAACATTAGCCTGAGTGCACCCCTGCAGCCGGTGCTCTAATCACCTTCCGTGATTTCCTATGTCTTAATTGATATGTGCATAATAATATATCTGCATGCCCATGCACTGTATGCGTGTAGTTATCAGTAAGTGTTTCTGTATTAGATGGAGATGGATAGCGTGTGGTTTGCCGTGCAGAGGGAATCCAGTGCTCTGGTAGTGCTGCTCTGGGGTCTCCCTGTGTAAACAGAGACGTGGGAACGGCCAGGCCTGTTTATATCAGCTCCATTCTTACTGGGACCAGTCAGCCAGGCATCGCGGGCACAACCACCACACTGGCCTCATGTGCATACAAACTCACCCTAATGTATAGACACTCGTATACAGAGAGACTTGTAAGCAGGTTTGTAGACACACATGCATAATCCCTTAACATCCTAGATTCAGCAGGTGATTTTGATGTGGGCTGCGTTTGACAAGGTTTGCTTGATGCAAGAGAAAATTACGAATTCATCAAAAAACAGGGATGTAATGGAGAGTTAACAACCCAAAAACGGTCAATTTACTCATCTCTTTCAGGCTAATACTTTAAATTTTATTTAAAATCCATAGAGACATAGAATTAAAGGATTCGTTTTTTATTGGAAACAAACATAACTCAACACCCTTTCTGGAAAAAGTCACACAATATCATTTTTTTCTGCTGTGAGTTGAAGTGAGTTTACGTGCCCCATTTCTTACAACAAAACAGTCGCAAACGTGACAGCAGACCTAATTCTCTCTGTCTAGTCGCTCAGCCAATCATTGAGGAGTCTAAGATACACAACAGAGCCAATCTAGGCCAAAAAGGGGAAAAAAAGGCCCTTCAACATTCAACGAAACGAGGAGTTTCTAGAAAGAAGCAAAATCCTCTCTCCCTCCTTTTCACAGCTCCAGGCGTGAGGCCGAGCTCAGACAGAGAGACAATCACTCCAACACTCATCATGTCAGATTTACTGGACTAACATTAACACACCTGCACAGATGTTATGGAGTCCCCTGCCGGAGCCATGTTTAGACTAGTTTTGGAAATGATGACGCTGACATGAGCATTATCTGTTGCAGCTCGAGTCCACAGAGAAATCACCTGCTATTTGCAGAATAAGAGAACTGAAATAACGCTGAGGAAGCTGGGTCAGGATGAAATCAAAGTCTCCTGTTGATAGATGGATTTAAAGAGTGGGGCACTGCAGCTTTTAACTTGCTCTTATTTGTTTTGTTTTTTTTAAATATTCATGTGCAAACTGTACAGTGACAATGTTTTCAAATATATTTTTTACTTTCTCAAATAGATTAGATACAGTGTTTTTATTGCATTTCTTCTATCTGTTTCTTTGACTTTTTGTCTTTTATGCTGCAACATGAGAAATTAGATTACACATGCTTTCATTTGAGCTGAACCTTCATTATGATTATTAACAGATTAAGTAATTGAGTGTCCATGACATACATACAAACACCATCATACAAAACCAAAAGGCTTGTTTTCATAATTCTTGATATACTTATTTTGGGGAAGATGGGATTTGCAATAATCAGCAGTAATATATTGAATATACTGTATTTCGGCCCTTTATTACCTACAATTGAAGATTTTTATACAAGAAGTTTGTCATAAAGAGCTTCAGCATTTCTTTAACATGAAACACCCTCTATCCTTAGACCCTGAATTTGACTAAATTAAATAATGAATGAAAAACAAGGTAAAAGCCTCTTTTTGGTCAGAAAGGCATGATACACATCATGAGAAGATGAGAAAATCTGTGAAAATCTTCTAAAACGGGGGCCATTATTGTGATCACTGAGTAACAGGGAACACATCTCTTTTTTTATTAAAATTTGGATTAGCTCAGCTATAAACATATGCCTTACAATCAATGCTTTGGAAATTCACAAAAAACCCTGATTGCGAAAACCCAATTTTTGCGGCTCATTATACACAAAGATGAACAAACAGTACATTTCTGCCACAGAACCGGGGCCCGCTGGCCATTTTGTCAACACCTCAGACAGACAGAAAAACCAGTGTTTGGATAGAGAGGGAGTTGCTGTAAGCATTATGGAGTGGATTCTTCCTCTCTCACTAAAAAACAGAGCACTCTGAAAACAAACTGCTGTAAGAGCGTGGAGGAGTCCATCTAAAGGACACCTAAGAATCGGAGAGGAGAACCACACATGAGTTAGCTGGTCGGTGCAGGAGTCAGAAGGAGGGTCGACAGAGCTCACTTCAAGTATACACCTAGTTGCACTCAGAGATAAAGTGGGTGCTTTCAGTCGGGAGAGAAATGCATCATTCTCACTCTGTGTCTTTATGTTAATGTCAATGTAGGAGGAGAATGCTGGTTCCAAAAGGTAAGGCAAGGTTTTGGCACTCTTTTCCTGTATCGCCAAGTGTGTGTGTGTGTGTGTGTGTGTGTGTGTGTGTGTGTGTGTGTGTGTGTGTGTGTGTGTGCGTGTGTCTGTCTGTCTGTGAGGACTCTCCTACACTTTGTGCTGGCAAAGGTCTGAATTTGGTTCGAATGGGGGTGGGAGGTGTTGACATAGAAGGATGTTTTGGGGTGGCGTTTGGGGAGCGAGCTGGGGTAAAGGTGTAGAATGATGATAGGAAGGAGGGATATGTGATAAGAGGGGTGTTTTAGCGGCTAAAAGTTTGAGAGTATCATCTGTACGGTGTGCGGTATTGTTGAACATTGGGAGACGTGCACACACTTTCTAATTGATCTGCTTTAGCTCATACTTCTGTCTGCGTGTGATAAAACAAAGCAACAAAAATCTCCCACTTGTATGTGAGCAACACACATGCAAGGCATGCCCACGCACATGTACACACAAACTCTCTCACACACACACACACACACTGATATCTAAATTAATGGTCTCCTTGGGGAGTCATCCAAAGGCCACAGGCGTTTGGGAGAAAAGATTCTTGGAAAAAGGCTTCATCATCTGAACATTTCCTCATTAGTAACCCCATCTTAGCCATCCAGAGAGAGAGAGGTACACTAAGGAATACTTAGACAAGGTCATGTACTTATAATGTTGAAGTGGCATTTACTTTAGAATCTTTTCAAATGATGGTAGAAGTGGTAGATAGAGGGAAGTGAACGAAGAATCAGCCTTTGGTGTGAGGAGCAGATGCAGGTAATGAGGTAAAGACCATAAATAGTCCACAGAGTGTCCAGAAAACATAAAGCAAGAACAAGAAAAAGAAAAGACCTCAATTCTCACCGAGTTAGACTCCCTCCGTCTCCTTCAGCCTCACTCTGTGCAGGAAGTTATTAAGGAGTGTAAGACAATAAAGCTGTGTCAGATATATTGTATCCCTGTTCTCCACAGAGATAAAAAATATTGGCCTCCCGTTCTCATCAGACATGAGGATCAGCATTTTACAGGCCCACAATGTTCTCCTTTGGAGTTCAGAGAGTTTACTGAAGTTATCAACATTCTTGTTATTGGGTTTCAACATAAATGTTTCCGGTTTTATTGAATGTGACTCATAAGAAAGGGGCGTCCTGGGTAACACAAAGGTTTTAAATGTGGGAACACATTAGTGACTTCAGCACTGGGTCTTGAAATCTCCTTTTTTTCTATTAAAAGAACAAATTATTTGATTGGAGGACGAGCCAGATCTGGGACTTCTCAAAAAGGCAAGTTAAACTTAAAGCCGCATTAATCGATTTGTGGCCACTAGGGGGCAGAAAAAAATCAAAACAGGCTGACAGACATACATCCCATCATATCTCAGTTTATGAACTTGTGGATACCGTGTTAGCATACAGTTTGATATTCTCTGTGGCTTTGTTATTACACAATGAGTGACCCCCTTACCCATACATGTATTCATTAGATCCATTGCTTCTATGAAAAATATTCATTATAGCAACTTTAATATTCAAGTTATTGATAAACTCCGCCCAACATCAATGTGACCAGAAGTCCAAGTATAACTGAAAACAACTGTTTGTCTGTGTGTGTGTGTGTGTGTGTGTGTGTGGGGGGGGGGGGGGGGTGGCGGCGGCCTTTAGGTTTTATATTTCAGTGACAGGGATTCTGTCTTTTGGTTTATAAAATAGCTTAAAACGTGTGCTGATTTATGTCTAAAGCTGCTCCAACATTTTTATGTCAACAACAGATCTGATGACTACTGGGACGCTAAACAGGTCGCTCACAAAAACGAACACACAGGGAACTATCAACATACTCTGCAGTTCCCCTCAGCTCCATGGGAATGATATTTTACTGTCTTTCAGCTCTGTGTTTTGGTTTTCAGGCGTGCAAATTTTTTCTGTTTTTCATTGACTTCGTTGATTCACTCTATCTGCCCAGCAGCAAATGGCGGGCAGGCAAAGTTAGCGACCAGCTGGTGAGCAAAGTGAAGCATTTAGCAGCTAAAGAGCCAGATATTTTTCTCAGGAGTCAGTAGAGACCAAAAATAGAGCTAGAGAGTGAATATTGGACTTGTGGATGTGCAGCCACTGTGTGAGTGCATGTTTGTGAGTCAAAACCTCCAAATGGGAAGTGCTTGTAATGATATATGCTGTTACTTTGTTCTCTGTCCGTCTTGTTTTTCTCTCCTCAGATTCAGATTCAGTTTTCAAACATATTTGGACAAGTATTTTATATTTTACTCAAACAAAGAGGTTAGTTTAGAGGGAAAATACGCACCCTCTGTTGCTTTTCGTTGATAAGGCTGTTCATGCTATTCCAAAATAAATACACAACATATTAGCAATAGAGCCAGAAAAGAATGTGTTATTCATGGAAATTATGGTGTAATCAAAGTCTGTTTTTCCTTTTAGTACCGTGTTTTTATCCATGGTAGATAGGTAGATAGATAGATAGATAGATAGATAGATAGATAGATAGATAGATAGATAGATAGAGAGATAGATAGATAGATAGATAGATAGATGGAATGGTAAGAAAAGAAGAGAGCAATAAAACATGATAGAGGATGGAGAAGGGGTGAGGAGAGGCGGTTAATCCAAACAGACCTGTGCCAGGTTATTTTTACGACGGTCCCATCAGCCATTATCTGCCTGCTCTGTTATGGTTAGGGATAAATACAGACCTGGGCAATACCAAGGAGGGGTAGATTTGTGTGTGTGTGTGTGTGTGTGTGTGCGTCTGGGTGGGTGGATGATTTTGCATCTGTGTAATAATGTGTAGTTTTGTGAGTATGCAGTCCCTCTCATTCTCTCTGGCTCTCCTCCACTGCAGCAGCCAGGAAGATAACCACAACAGTTTATTCCATTTCATCAGACGCTCTTCTGGCCATTTTAGCCCTAATGGACACAGAGCAGAACCAGCTATTTTATCTTCTTGCTCAATAAAAATCTTAGGGCCAGTCTGCTCATGAGACTCTCTGTCTCTAAGCTAAATAAATATCTGTGCATTGACTGAGTTGAAAAAAGAATGTGAGTGGGAAAAAAGAATCATTTGAGAGAGTCTCTGTGTTTGTGAAAAGTGAAGCAAAGGGGAATTTTCTGTGGGAAACAATTGTGTGTGTAAAAGAGAGAGAAGGAGTGGACTTGAACACAGTTAAATGATATCATGATATCTGGCATCAGACTCTCATCTGTAAACTCTCCAAACACCTGTGTTTAAGGCGTGGACTGAAGATAAACGAGGGGTTTAAACTTAGACATACAGAAAAATTAATCTGCTGTGTGTGTGTGTGTGTGTGTGGATGCAGGCATATGTTTGACAGATGTAGCTGCGTGTGTATTTAAAAGACTTTGACACTATTTTTATCATTCATTGCTTATTTAAAACCACATTTTAGTGGGTTGCCTATGCGAACTCTATGTACACAGACAAAAGTATAATTTACTCACACCTGCCGCCTCAGCGAAAGCCAACAACCATATACTGAAGTGAGTATATGAGAAGTTTGTGTTTGTGTGTGTGTGTGTGTGTGTGTGCGTGTGCGTGCTTGCATGTGCGTGTGTGTGTGCGTGTGTGTGTGTGCCCCAGCTGACCATGTGTGTGTGGGTACAAGTCGAGCAGAGGTGACGGTGAGTTTGGAGGAGCAGAAAAAATGATCTGCAGGGTTTATTATCTTTAATTAGCATCCAGGGGGAAAGAGATAGATAAGGACCACCACTTCACTGATGGATCTGCTCTGTGTTTTTTACCCAAACCAAGAAGAAACAGTGGAGTTAAAGAGCAGGAAAGGCCGATCGAGGTATCATTAGTCCTGGAAAAGCCCAGATGCCTTCACTTATCCCTTTATTTTTACTGTGACCTGGATGGCAATATCCAGGTCACAGTTAAATGTTTTAAATGTCTTGAATGGGAGTTTTAGTACATAGTCTCGACAGAAATTAGAACAAATTCATTTGACTGTGCTGGTGCTGGAACTTTGCATTGACTTCTACTTTTGCTCTCGGTCACAAGATGGGCAGTAAGTAGTTCAAAGGAGCATACCAGCCCCATCCATCACACCACAACTTCAAACCATGCTGCATCTTTTTCTAAGTGGACGGGTAGAAACAGCTAATGCAATTGCTTCTTCCATTTTGGATGCTCCACTCCCCTCTGTTCCTTCAAAGGTCAGCACTGTCAAGCTGGTCCACAACAATGCAAGTCTTTACGGGGAGTTATGAGCGGGACTATTGCTTGGCCGAGCAAAATGACTTCCGGGAGTCGTGTTGTCACCATGAAGTTTTACCCCTCAGTTCCTGTATGGATAATACAAACAGGACATAATGTGGTACTTAATGCGCTTTAGAGGCTCTGGTAGGCAGATTTTGTTTAGAACGAGCCAAGGTATCAGTTTCCTCCTGCTCCAAGTCTATGCTAAGCTACTCTAACGAGCTGCTTACTCTCCGGAAGAAAGTGAATAAGCTTATATCCCAAAATGTCAAATGAAAACCCCTCATGGATCCACCTCACCTATGCAAATGAATAAACTAAAAGTGGTGATTCCATGTCAAATAAATGATCTAAAATGATATTGTATGGCATTCTGCTGATTTCATTATAAATACCGGTGTGACCTGGTACAGATTTTGGATAAAACAAGAAGAGCAGCATTGAGCATTGACATTTCTCCAATACTGGATGAAGAAATACATTTTGCTTCACACCGTGATGGCAATGATGATGAAAGCAGGGATTTTTCAGTTATTTGTACTAATACCTAATACCAAATGCCTACAAACTTGAACAATTATGGCAGACACTGGTTATAGTGATTGTGATGGTGATGTAAAAAACAGTGATGACAGTAAGAGCCTCTGACAAATAGTAGGCTAACCTCTTCCTTGTAAGCTGACTAATCTGAGTCCCCCAAATTCAGACCCACACAGATGATGATGACACAGGCACACGCAGGCACACACACAGAAACACTTCTCACCTCCTAAGATGCAGATCCCTGCAGTCAAATAAATAAGCCAAAAAGTAAATATGCATCAAACAGCTGGACAACAGCTGATACACCACAGGGATAGAGACATTTTGTGTAAACCGTGTGTGTGTGTGTGTGTGTGTGTCTAAGAAGGAGAGCCAGCCGATGAGCAAAGGAGAAAAAAGACTCATACATAAATTGTAACACATGCGAACTGTGTTTGCATTTTTGTGTTTCAGAAGCAACAACACTTCTTTGGAAAATGACGAGTTGAACCAGAAAACTTCGAATCTGCAGAGCAGCAGGAGTCAAATAAAAGTGCGGTGCAAAGTTGTCCCTGTGTGTAGTATGTGTGTGATCATCAAGACTACCAACTGATGGCATAGCTTCTAGCTTCTATCACACGTCTATCAAACTCTGAATATAGAATAGTGATGTTCACATGAAACAAATCCCTGCAAATACAAACAGTAATGCTTCTATTTGGCAACAGCGAACGATACATTTTTTAAATTAAAACTACTCAACCGGATACTGTTGGTGTGTACGTTATTAATATGTTAAATTAACTATTTGACATGTATACTAGTTGAAAGAACATGCATCATTCAAGGCGAGAATAAGTGAAAGGCACAAAATTCGAGCAAAGTGCAACATGTTCTTCTACGGATGGTCTCTTTTATAACAGCTGTAGATGGCTATCTCTCCGACTGACTGAGCTGAATATGCTTGCAATGGTGAGTCATGGGGAGCACCCTTGCGTTCTGCTGGACACAAATTTTCTAATTATTAAATTTTCTTCTACGCAGTTCCACTGCTAAGACAGGAAATAATAAGTCCTCTCATCTGTTTGGACAGAATCCTACCAAAAACAGTAATGGTACATGGAACTATTGCAATATCCCTAACATTATTTTAACATTAAAATACACTTATTCACGCTTATTCACTTTGCTAATAGGACCTTGCTAAGAGTTTAAAATATCAGTTTATCTGGCAACAATATGGAACTGAAATTTTTCTGCTGATTTTCCCATTACTTCCTGCAGTGGTTTCATCAAAGAAATATGCACACACTTGCACTTACGCTAAGTGGTTACGATGAAAATCCAATTATTAAATGCTGCATCTAAGATTTAGTGAAGAGGTCAGAAGACATCTGTTTGTGATTACAGCACAAAGGTGAGGTTCTCTTGTGTCTGTCCTCTGCTACTAAGTGGACCTGTCTGTTAGCTATACTAGAGCTGGGTCTCTTTAACACACACACATTTTTACTTCTAATCCTAACCCTAAAACCAAGTCTTAACCCCCAAACAGCCCTTTAAAGGTGTGCCGGAAAGTGAGGACCAGCCAAAAGGTCTTAACTGCAATGGTTTAAAACTCACACTGGTCCTCAGATTTTTCAGCCGTACAAGTAACCACACTCACACACACACACACACACACACACACACACACACACACACACACACACACACAAACAAATACCCACACAAACAAACACGTGCACATACTAATGAGCTAATTCACACACACACACACACACTTGTCTGCTTCCTGTCGTGGGACTTGGGTTTCAGAGGATCTCAGGGGTCTCTTGAGATTTAATGTTAGACGTCTTTGTGTGTGTGTGTGTGTGTGTGTGTGTGTGTGTGTGTGTGTGTGTGTGTGTGTGTGTGTGAGAGAGGGGCACTTTTATCACAACTCACATCTCACCTCTTTGTCATCTCCTGTTAGCCTCCGGTAGCATTATGTCTGTGTCTCATGGGAGAACTGATATACACATTGGTGCAAACACAGATTAGGTTGAAATGAGACGTCAGAAGGTGCGGCTAAGGTCAGCTATCTTAATGCACACACACACGCACACAAACACACACACACACACACACACACACACACACACACACACACACACACACATACCATTAGTTCAGTGATATGCCAAATCAAATGTCCTAAACAACCAAGCATGTCTGGTCCATTTCATAATTTCACATTCCTTTGTTTGTCTTTCTTTCAATTTTCCTTCTCTGCAATCCTATTTTTTTGTCATAAATAAAACCGATGTTTATATTCCAAGTGTAGGGGATTTGTTGTTGTATATTCTTTGCCTGCCTTTCTCTGTGTGTACAGTATGTAGTGTGAGGGTGTATGTAAGGGACTGTACACATAAGTCAAATGTGCAATGTTTGTACAAGTTCCCTCCCTGTGCATCAGACCCACTCCTAGAGTGGGGGGAGTATCAGCGGAGTAGCCCAGGAGGAGCCTCGATCCTTGGTCTGGTGGGGGAGCGATGGGACCTGGAGGGAGATTGTAGGTCTGGTGGGAAGCAGCCAGGGAGGAAGGGGGATATGTGTAATGTTTTCGCCCAGGAAGGCAGAGGTTTTCCTGCGTTATGGGGCAGTCAACACGTCCCCGGCTATCAGCAGTTCTGGATGGTTTATCCAGAGATATCGGCAGGTTATGTGGGTGTATCTTACTCGAGCCTGGAGTTTGTTCATGCAGACAAGAGCAGGCTTACACCCACCCCCCTCCATAGAGGCACATGCAAAGATATACATAGACGTTAAAACACACACTCTACCCACAGTGGAGTTTGGGTGTGTTTCACTAGTCTGATTGTGTGATGTCTTTGGGGACTGCTCCTATCTCTCTTCCTGGGCTCGGATAATACTCTGCCTGTCTCCCTCTGCGCCATAAGCTGCGGTAATTACCACCAAATGCCATAGAAAGCTATAGATAATCAGTGTGTGTGTTTGACTGTATCAGCGGCCTGTTTATGAGTGTGCAACCATGAGCTAACCAGACCGCTGAGACAGAGGAGATATGATGTGGTGAGATCATTTCATCTGCAGGAGGGGGCGATGAACTGGAGTTCATTTTTCAAAACAAAATAAAGACGCTGCACTTCAAGCATCTGCAAGGAGTAATAATAATAAATAATAATGCAGACTACTCAATAAACAGATTTCTCCCCCCTTGGTAATAACTCAGGAATCTGTGCACCTTATTTAACATATTACAAAAATGTCCACATATATAAACAGACACACTCACATACACCTGTCGCTCCCCCCCTGAGTAATGAGGAGGGAAGAAGATCAAAGCCTAGAACCTGATCCAGCCAATAAGAGCGCAGCATTGTTTATCATCCCTCTCCATCATCGCCCTCCGTGTTAGCAACAGCCTGACTAATCAGGTGTGAATAATATCAGCGATGGTCCAGTGTCACACCGGTAATTAGGTGTGTGTAATGATAATCCTGACATTATATCTCCCTTCATTTGCAGAGATCAGTCAGAGATTAGACCGGTACAGCGATATAGAACAATTTGGTCTTCAGCAAACTGTACTGTGGATCTGCTTTACCCAAACACTGGAACCCCAGTGATCCAAGCATTCCTCATTTCAATCTCAAATCTTACATGTAATATCTAAAAATTAGTGTTGAATCACCGTAAGGCACGCTGAGAACAAAATTTTGTAACATTGCAAACATTTTGCATCAAACCATAAGAATGAGGCAGCTTAAAACTTAAATTCTACTTTTTCATTTTAACCCTAAAGTTCTGTTTGGGCACCCAAACAGGGATCCCGGGCCATCTTTACCAGCTCAAAAACGTAACCTAACTTCATGATTTTGCATGAATTATGAAATTTGCTTATCAATGTCATTGTGATGTGTTAAAAGTCCACTACAGAAAAATGATGCCTTACTTCTCAACATGGTTAAATACAATGGATTCTCATTTGCCCTGACAGTACTTATTAAGCAACAATGCCCCTCCCAAATCTCAAATAAGCCCATTTGGCTTTCTGTTAGTCTAGTTGCCCAACAGATTTATCCCAGAGAGGTTTAACTGACCCCAAGCATATATATATATACACACACATATATATATATGTTCATGCAAAGCCGATATAGCATATCATCATCAAATGTGCAAGCTTGGTTTGTGGAAAAGAAGTTACTAGCTCAATACTCTACACTTGGGGTCAGGGTATAAAAACATGGAAAAGAAAATGGTTGAATTGTTTTGCAAAAACTATTATTTTTTCACATACAGCTGTAGGGTCTGTGGAACCCCCAACACTGCGGAGCCGAAGCCAGTGTCAGCTAAAAACAGGGGTTGGAACATCGTGAAGACAGTTTAATATGATTGTCAACCTTTATCATTTTAATTTTAATTTAATGAAATGTCTCATGCAAAGCCAGGATAATCGCTTCTGTTGTTATTGCTAAAAGCCCTATTTTTATGAATCAAAGTCATGAAAACAACCTTGTATTTCCACATAACAACCCTGATCTTTAGAGAAAAATAACAGTATTGTTATCGGTTTAAGACGAATTGAAGTGATGGCTACTAGTTGTGTGCATTGTATTGAAAATGTCGCTAGGACCCTTTTCATTTATTCTTAGGTTTTAATCTTTTTGTCGTTTTAGATGTACTTATGCTTTTATTGTCCTACGTGCATGATGCGCCCATGCAAAAGACAGCATTGTTGGATCAAACTCAAATAAGGGTGAAAATGAATTAATGTATTTAACATTATTAATGGCATTTTTTACTGATGTTTGTGTGACACTTAAGAGTCACTTTAACCTGGCCTGTGGACTTAAGCTGAATACCACTTTGAAATACAGGTATGGGTGTTTAAATAGCATTAAGTGTGTGGCTGCATCTCAATTAAAAGCTTGTTTTTTTTCTCAACTGTTTTGACTCTATTTTTTTTTTTTTTTTTGGCTACACTGAGTTGACCAGACATTCAACAACAGCAGTGGGGACAGTGGAAGTTTTTTTTTTTCGTTTTTTTTTTGGGGGGGGGGCAAATCTGGGTGAAGGAGAGGAGGAAGGGGGGATCAAGAATGGCTGCTGTGAAGGATTAAGTAGGGTGCTGGGAGCTCTGGCCTGTTGGAAGATTAAACCACACACACATACACTCACACATCCAAATGATACTCCTGTGTGAGACAGAAAACCGAGCAGTGTCCCTCGCCCTCTCTCTGTTTAGAAACTGTAGCCTCAATCACAATGACAGAGACCAGACCTATGACTCTGAAACGCAGCACTGTCCTACACTGCCCGATTGCCCAGTCCTGCAAAGTGAAGCCACACACACACATACGGACATACACACACACACACACACACACAAACACACACACACACACACACACACAAACACACATACACACACACAGCCAGCTTTTATCAGTGCATCCGATCACCAGGCCACAAGTTAGACCACAGGCTGCCGCAGAGGTTACAAAAAGTGGCATATACTGTAGTAGAACACACACACACACAAACACACTCAAACTGCAGCTGCATCACGTCTCACTTACTTCCGACAGGACACTTTGGGCGCTCGGCCAATTCAACTTCAAGCCAACACAACTTAAGTGTGTGTGTCTGTGTTTTCTGGGTAGAACCATCAAGACAGCGGTGCCTGATGGATATTTCAGCGACAAACTCAGTCCACGATGCTGCACATCACTCTATGTATTTTTTAAACTTAAAGCTCTAAGTAAATTTGTTGTTTTCTCTATAGTTTATACCTGGGTCTTTTCCTCTCTCTTCTCCTTTCCCAAGGTTGTTGACCTCCATCTGTCTGGTTCTGATATAACTTATTTTCTTCTTTTGCCTTTAACAACCAGCTGCACGGCAACTGAACTAGAAATAGAGGAACAGCACCCTAAGACTTTGTCCACACTCATCTGGCTAAATTTGAAAACGCATCAAATTTGGCTTTCCATCCACACGTGTTTTCCATACCTGATAACTGAGACTCGCACTAGCGTGGAAGAATGTTTTTGCATGCAAGCAGCATTTTCAGATTTAGCTGGCTTAGTGTGTACGTAACTTTGGTGTGTCAACGGGTATGCGTGCGAAAATGCCCTCCGTAATCCCCCTTTAGTCAGTACAACTCCAACTTCTTTGAGCCCGCTGTCCTGTCATCTGGTCGGTCGATGAGCTGAGGGAGGAGGGGAACGTTTAGCCAATCATGCAAGGAAATCATACAGACTCCACCGTTCAGCGAGACATCGCACAGTTTCATATGTTCCACAAGATCCATATCCATCCGTCACACACATTGTGAAACCTGGTACATTTAACACAGATGCACACGCTTATGCCGATAAGTGTGCATGTGTGCGCACATTCCAGAGACCAATATGCTACAACTCCCTCACACTGCAAGGACAAGACTTCCAGGTCATTAACCTACACTTTGACAGAATATCAGTCTTATTCTGGAGAATCACTGTCTGCCTCCCCCCGGATGTTCCTGTCACAGAATATCAAAGGATTGTAGTCTTTTTGAAATATAATATGATATTTCCACTCCCATAAACATGTTCATAATTCTCTCTTATTGCCGGGTTTGTCTGCCACATCCTTTTAAAACGACTTTCTCCACTCCCTGCTGTATCTTTGCACTCACTGCAACCTTTCTTTTAGTTATTTTGCTTTGATTTTTCTCCTTTTTTTTTAGAGGTACTTGAACTGAGGTGAAAAGCAATTTGTGCACGCGCGCCTGAGTGCGTGTGTGCTGGGGGAGTATGGCTGTGATAAGGGACAGGGAACTGGCGTGCTTAGACATAGATGGATGATGTTTTCCTCACCCTAAGCCTCACTCCAAGATTACAGTTTCTCATCCTGTTTTTTGTACAGCAACCAAGCAACTTCTTTTTTCAGTTTTTTTTTTTTTGTTTGTTTTTCATTTCATTACTTTGAGTCACAAAAAATACATGAGGAATGTTTTCCCAGCAAATAAAACTATATTTTGCTTCATTTTATGCTCCCTTTTTCTCACATTACTCAGTTGTTCCACAGTGTAATGTATTGTCCCAACATTTCTTTGCCTTTTTCAGTAAACACTCACAACGTTGTTAAGAGTGGGTGTGCAAAGTGGATCAGAAAAACAATTTTTATGAAAGTGAAAGCTGGCTCTGCTAACTTTTTCCAAAGAAGAAATTAAATAAATAAAGGTCAAAGTGAGTCTTTTTTTTCTGTAACCAAATTACTGTCAATGTTGTTCATTGGACAGCGTTTTTGATAACCTGCTGTCACAGTGAAGACACAGCATCTCCAAGCATTAATGATAGCTTTTTTTTTTCAATTTCCATTTTTTGCTCCATGTTAAATCAAAGGAATATTACCTCCCGCAATCACAGCTTCTTAATGTAAGGTGCAGACTCTTTCTGCATTTTATATTCGAGCTGAAATTGGAATTCGCCCCCACTTTTCTTCCAAGGAAACAAAAACTATAACGATACTGCAGCTGTCGTGCACAATTTTCTGCCACCTATTCCCACTAGACATTGCTTTTGTTACTTTAACACCTGCAAAGTCATCAGCATGAATGTTTTAAGGAGAATTTGACTACAGCCTACAGCACGCATATGCTGAAATATATGTTCTGGTGATTTTTTTTTTTTTTTGTGATGCTGCTGGAAGGTGCAATACAGAGGGGGGCCACTACTCAAGGACTCACAGCAGCAGGTAGTCCTGTAACCGCAGCATTCCGTATGCTACCCTGTGATGACACCGGGCTGCGTTCGTTGTGTTGAATTGAAGTAACATTAAACAGTTCTTAGTGCGCACCCACACACGGGTCGCACCGAGAAATGACCAGTTCTGACATTATCAGTTGGACAGCCCCTTGACAACACCAATGTCGGGGACCCTGTCACTGCAGGAATTAGAATTTTGATCAAGTAAGTACACAAGTCAAAACCACCTCATGGATAAAAACAGAGGTTTCTTAGCAAAAATCACCTTTGGCTTAGCCATTACAGATAGCATAGCATTTCTTTCATTCCCCATTGATTTTCAAATTACAGATCCACTGTTCACTGTTTCTCGACAAATGCAGTCACTTCAAACATTTAACAAAGGTGTCTGTGTGCATGTGTGCGAGAAATGATAATGACCCGAGGAATCAGACGCCCCCACCCCCGCCTGCTTGGTGACCCTGCGAGCAACATCTGGAACCCGTCCCTTCATGGTGACATCACACAACCAGCCTAGCCTTTGACCCCAAACCGGCTAATTAGCAGCATGTCCCACCATAAGGGCCAGGGTACCCTCCTTTTCTCTCCCCATGTAGTTCGCACCCCCCTCTCCACCTGTTGCCTCATGTCAGAGCGTGTGAGACAGAAGCTCTGAGAGGGAAAAACGCTCAGCGAAAAGGTTTCCGTAGCACTAGCGGTACGTTGTTTTATCATCCTCGTGAAGCTGTTACAAAATTTGTCTGATGACTAAATGGGCTTGGCACAATTAGGAACACTGACATGTGCATTTTTATTATGAGGACTGAAGTCTTTGCAGGTACAAATAATACTTATGAAGGTATTACATCGGGGTCTGTGTTTCATCAATGCACAGGAGAGAGGAAAAAAAGGCTTGCGCAAGTCTTTTTCACAAGCTAAGTTAGTTCATCTCCCTCTGCCTCACTCTCTCTGGTGGATCCATGTATCTCAGATGTGACCATCAATCTAGCAGACTCTATTATTACTTTTCCACTAAGTGCTTTGATTTCCAGCCCACCCAGGAGATGAAGTCCCTCCTTCCTCTCTTTCTTCTCTCCATCCCCTCACCTATCTCTTTCTTATTCTCTTTCTGTCTTACTCTGTGTAGCGCTATCTTTCTCCCTCGCAGCTCCGTCACGTAAACTTCTTTCCAAAATGTCTTGTTCTTTCAGATTTGTATTATGGGTTCCTCCATTCTTGTAGAGACCCTAAACCTTTCCCATCGAAGCAATGCAGCTCGACCAACGTTGCGGTGTGGATGAATCGTAGCAGTGGTGCCTGTTTAGATGCACTGTGACGCCGGAAGCAGAGGGGTTAAAGGTCAGCTCTCAAGGGACACACCTCTTATCCTTGCACACGCTTCAGCTGTGCAGGCAAAGGCGTTGTGTTCACACACATGCACACAATCCTGCATCCCAGCGAGAAACATCTGCAGCTTCAAGTCGCTCAAAATCATCCTGTGCGTTTCAGTCTCCCAGCATCACTCTTTGTAATTTATACAAAGAGTAAGTGAGCGGGATGCACACGAATATGAACGGTGCTCTCTTGGTGCATCCCAACCTTTTCCAATTAAAGCAACTCCAGAGACTCTGTTGTTTGGACTTGGCCCTGAGTAGACCAGTGCATGGAGCATCGGTGTGGAATGATGTGGAAGGCCAAACAGGGGATTGTGGGTGCCGGGTATCCATTACATCAGAGGGGACCAAGGCGCCAGTTTGCCATTTGAGACATGACACCCCCCTGTCCTTGCACTTTGTCCTGTTAGCTGGCAAGATGTGCTGAAAGTTACATGGGCCTTGAGAGCGGAACGTGCTAAACACTGAATACTCTGATTTCTGATTATAAGTTAAAGTCTAAAATATTATTGTGTAAGAATCTAATGATTTATTGAATAGTAAAAAAAAATACTACATTTTCTTTCATATTTTATAATTGTTTAACATAATTTCTAGGTTCTGATAATAAACATCTTTATGCCAATTACACCTACAAGATAATACAAAAAAAGAATTTTTGACATTGATTTTAATTTGAACCCTATTGTGATTTTGCTTGTTCATGTGTGTGCTCTGCATTGAATGTCATTTCTGTTGACTTTATGATTTTTACTAGTTTGATGCACAGCATTGGAACATATTATTACCGCCGAATTGATTGATTTTCTTTTTTTTTTTTTAATATCAGCAATATTTATTATTAACCGAATGAGTTTTCAGTCGGGATGAAGAAACTCAGAATGTAACGTTTTCATTTAGAATTTCAGTCCGTGAAATATATATCTTGGGCCTCAAACTTTTTAACAGGCAGGTCATCCACAAACCCTCTCAATTTAAAGTTCAGAGCCCCTTGAAATTCTTGAAAAATTTCAGGAGGGTCCAAAAAAACCGAGATTACAGTAATGAACTCATGTTATCTCTTCAGCATTATTCATTCTTTAACAGAGTGAATCTGAATAGAGTTAAATAACGTCTAAATAAACTATACAGTCTGTATTTTGCTGGGGACCCATCCAGGGTCCCTTGGGGTCCTGGAAACCATTGGGAACCAGCGAGTGAGATCAGTACCAGTGTCTCCTCCCAGCATGAGGTAACGCCCTCTCTGGTCGTGGAGATAAAAAGTCTCTTCCTTTCTGCTCTGTCCATGCACAGTTAGCAGCTCATGAACACATCACCCAGGCGTGTGTCTGCCCACCCTGTCCATTCGTGTCCAGCCTAAGCTTCCTGCTCCCATGTTTTGAGCCCGCTCAGGTCGGAGACAGTTCACCATGTCCACCGGGTCTCTCAGCGATGTCGACGACGAGCTCCTGGACGGCATCCTGAAGTTTGGCTCCTCCGGCAAAGACTCCAACGAGAGCACAGAGGAGAGCTCCAACGGCGAGGGCCCTTGCACAAACGACGACCGGAGAGACGCGCCGGGCAAGAAAAGGAAGACAGCGTCCCGGAAAACGGCACCCAAGGGTGTGGCACAGCAGGAGGGCAAGCAGGTGCAGAGGAACGCGGCCAACGCCCGGGAGAGAGCCAGGATGCGCGTCCTGTCCAAAGCCTTCTCCCGGCTGAAGACTTCTTTACCCTGGGTACCACCGGACACCAAGCTCTCCAAACTGGACACACTGCGCCTGGCGTCCAGCTACATCGCGCACCTCCGGCAGATACTGGCCAACGACAAATATGAAAACGGATATATCCACCCTGTTAACCTGGTGAGATTTGGGGATCCAGTGGAGGAAAGTTTAGGATACAAATGAACGAGGCACATTGGTAGACGTTTAGATCTTAACAGTGTAGGCCAATATTCTGATAATACAAGAGTTATTAAATTATTCTGTTTGCCTAATGATACTTTACTCAGTTTAGTTTTGAAATAATAATTATGTAGAACTTTGAAATTTGTCAGGATTTGAATTTGGCCTGTAAACGCCACACAAAGCGCCAAGGTGACAAATGTGGGTGACGATAGCCATGTCAGGCAGGTGCATAAATGTGTGTGTGTGTGTGTGTGTGTGTGGGGGGGGGGGGGGGGGGCTGTCATTTTCCCATGATGTTGACTGCTTTACGCAAACTGACTTGCCAAAAACTTGCATGATCGATTCCGCTACCCTCAAATATAGGCCTCTACCTCAGCCTATATCCGAAACTGGTTTCAAAATAAAGTAGCCGATGCAGTGGAGCATCAGGCCACGTGAAAATAAGGCACTCTGCAATATCTGACATGTCACAGCAGGGGCCCAGAATAACCTTTTGGGATGTATTATAGCAGACAAAAATTGCTCTCAGCAAAAACACGATAAACTCACTATTAAGGCCTTAAGGCAGCTTTCAGCCGTATAATAGGATTATAGGAATATTACAGGTCAGAATGGTGGAACTTCTTTTTTTAAAAATTATTTTATGATTGAATGAACTGTTTGTTTTGTTTTGTTTTGAGAAGCTCTTTAGCCTAATTGGTCTTATTTTCCTCCGCAGACGTGGCCTTTCATGGTCGCAGGTAAGCCCGAGAACGATTTGAAGGAGATGCTGAGCGCAACAAGGTTATGTGGAACAACGGCGTCTTGATGCACCCGAAGGGACCCCTCTATTGGCCAGGTTTTTAAGGGGACAATGGTTGTCGGAGAAAAAAAAAAAAAACGAAAAAAAAAAAAAAAAAGATAGTGACCGAAATGCACGTCTCATCTCCGCAGACTTTGAGTGGGAATAACGGAGGGAGTGTCTCCTCTCTCCTTCGTACCCGTAAAGACAAGCTGATTTTTATTTAAATGCATTCTGTCACTCACTGTTGTCTTTGCTGGTTCAAAGATAAACTGCGTGCATTATAAATTGCTTTTTTTTTTTTTTTTTTTAAATACTCAGCAGATGCTTTTTTTTTTTTTTTTTTTTTGACTCCTGCAGACCTGTTTTGGCAGCTGCATTATAACGGATGGCTGTGCGCATGATACGTGTCCACTGTCTCCAATGGTTGTACAGATTTCTTGTATATAAAATATATTTGTATCACTTTTACACATTGTGTACTGGATGTATCTTTCCCTATTACTGTTTTTTTTTTTTTTTTTTTTTTTTTTTTCCGTGTGTGGGCCAATGTTTTGACCTAAAGTAACCTCTCTCATCACTCCCCTCCCTCAGAATAGCAGAGTCTGAGCATCAACAAAGCCTCAGCGCAGATAAGTCTCTCTCTGTTGTTTCTAAAAGATAACACTAGACGTGGTTGTCATTACATAAACAAACTTTTGCCTTCAAAGATTAGTTGGGACCCTAAAAGGCAGTCCGTGCTCTCGTAGTTGTAACAGTTGCAGATACAATTTGAGAAACTGGCGTAATTTCACTTTAATATGTGCTTTGACAGGACATCTTATCGTCAGGCCATACATTTCCCTCAAAGATTTATTTAACTACAACAACAACAACTCAACTTCACCATTTCGCCCCTAAAAACGACACCACGAAAAAAACGAACGTCGCGTAAATTAGACATTTAGTCCGCTGATTGGGCAGACGAGCTCAGAATCAGCCAATCAGAAGGGAGCTGTCTGAGGCCGCGTGAGACTTTCTTCGAAAAACTGTCGAAAAACTGCGCGCGGAGTTGCAGCCCCGCCCAGACCAGTTGTTTTAATTCGCTCGGGTTATGACCGCTGTGTTTACATCACGCCGACAGTTATTTATGCAGTCTGACACAAGGCCTCTCCGTCTCTCTCGCTGTGCTTTACTGGGATGAAAGCAAAGAAGGATACTGCTAAAGAAGTTTTGTTTTTTTTTCCTTATTCTTTTTTGTTTTTAACACGGAATCCCTTTCCTTTCTCTTTCCCTCTTTCTGTCCCTCTCTGTCTATCTCTCCCTCCCTACTCTCTCCCTCCATCCAGCAGGGATGGTCCCTTGCATTTTCCGGCGTGATACAAAGCAAGCGTGGCCGGCCAACCACAGCTGATGACTGAACTTGCAGTCAGAGGTCGTGCTCTTATAAAACAAAATAAATGCTTAATGCATTTGTTTGCATCTTTCAAGGGTGCTTGCAAAATTCACGTTTACTTAGTGGCTCGAGTAACTTTACTTAAGTACAGTTTTGAGGTACTATATTTGTCTGCCTATATTTTTAACCTAAAAGTGGTTCAGTTTCAATATATTAGATAATAACCCTAATGAGTTAGGTTATTGTAATTGTATAGCGTGAACTCCCCCTCAGGTCACTACAGTAAATGGTAGCTACAGCCTTGGGCACCGGGATGACTTGAAACAACATTAAACATTAAAATGCTGCTTGCAGTAATGCCTCAGTAGCAATACTCCAATAATATAAAAGTCTAATACTGATTTTGAGCCATTCTGCTTCTAATTGAGTATTTAATTTTGATACTTGGAGGACATTTGGCCGAAAATACTCCTGCACTTTTACTTAAGAGGATTTTGTATGCAGGACTTTTACTTGTATTTGAGTGTTTTTACAGTGACCGACTTTACGCACTTGTTCACCGCATGCAAAAAAGGATAGTACCAAGTATCCTTCAACAGGAACAATAAGATTGAGTGCCCTGGCAATAAAGGAGTCCCACCAACATCTCTTCAAGGACCCGCACCTAATACATCAGTGGCGGCGTGGCAGGGGCCTCGCCGCCAGCCCAAAGGGACCACCGTGGAGAAAATAAACTTGGCCGCCTGTCTCCTGGGGCCAGCTGCCGAGAGCGAGAGAGGACGAGAGAAAGAGAAGGGAGGGAGGGGTCTGCATGAGAGTAGGGCCGGGATTCCCATACTTGCTAATTGTTTTGTTGGACAACTGCCCAAACTGTGATGTGAAAAAGGGCCACAGACTGAGGGGAGGACAGAAATCACATTGTGTTCCAGCTGATCCCATCATGTTTCCCATCTTCCTTCACTGTTCCTCCAGATC
Source organism: Xiphias gladius (assembly GCF_016859285.1). Taxonomy (NCBI): domain Eukaryota; kingdom Metazoa; phylum Chordata; class Actinopteri; order Istiophoriformes; family Xiphiidae; genus Xiphias; species Xiphias gladius. The sequence continues at coordinate 14,158,302 of NC_053403.1, read as the reverse complement.
ACTTCAGATCACTTTGTATTGGCATGACTGTTTGTCAGGGGTGATGTGGCCGATGCAGTATGATAGCATGTAGGCTACAATCAACAGTTTATACTGTACATTCCAACATCTCCCTCTGTCTACACATAAATATTGGATAGTTATTTTAGCGTTTCGAGAGATATATATATACAGCTGGAATTTTTTTTTTTAAACTTTAAAAGTTATTTATACAGAAGATGTGATTCTGAGGATCTCCTCAAGCCTTCTGCAGAAAAGGTTACATCACCATATACATCACGTTTCATTACTCCCGAAATCTCTCCCCAGGCCCCTCCCTAAATGCGTCTCTCTTCGCATGCAGTATCCTCAGACTGCCATCTTCTGGACAAAATAGAAGGTGTTTTTGGGAACATCTACACACTTCACGCTCATCTGTAGGTATCCCCATAACACTCATGGGAGTGTTATTTTAACGTCATTTTATACTGCAAAGCTTTGCATATAATAGTCCCTAGTTTGAGCACGTGTTGTGTGAAATACACTGAAAAACATTTGTCACGTGTTGGGTATAACAAAAATAATAATATTAACAATACTCAAGAGATAAAGAAAATGTATTTATTTGGACGATTATAAAGAAATGCTGACAATTGCAGCACATGGTAAACATTTTGCATTGATTTAGCAGATTAAAAAACATGAGAGAAACATGGAGAAAAATTATACAGACTTAAATTAATTATTTATTTCAGTTTTCATTTGTTTTATATGTTATTGGATGTTCTAAATTGTACTGGATTGACATCACATACTGAAAATCAAGAGGCCACTATATGTGCTGCAATTGTTGCTGTTATCAAAGTTGACCTCCTCTACAGGGAGAACCAAATGTAACACATCACCGACGTCCAGCTCTGGAGTGACAGCATAAGACAGGTGCTCAAAATGGCCAACACCAAAACCCTCATGAGCCCTGGTCTGCTAACTGAATGTAATGGACTTCCTGTTATGGAATAGTTGCACTCCCATGATGACGCCCTCCTCCATTTAACCACATACTGTCAATCTAAAAATGTACACACCTTTCACAGGTGCAGTGAACTGTAGGCTTTGCCAATATTGGCGAAGACCTTCCTGAACTTACTGGAGTATTGTGAGGTCTTTCAAAGCAGGATAAAACGCCACCTTTGCACTCTCATTGATTAGATGACGACTCAGCGCTCAGTAGTGATTGTCCTGTCCATCAAAGGCGAAAGTTCAACATCCTGGACTGTGTTCCGAGCCTGCACGTCATCCATCCTGTATTGTAGGAGCTGCGGCTCATTTTCCTTGACTGCTCCACGTTTTCTTTCCTCAGGATCCCTGTTGATCTCTTTTCAGTTCCTCCATGCTGGTTTTAGTGAGCAGGAGGTCCAACTTCTGCTCATCAGCCTGCATCTCTGTCTCCCTCGGCCTGGCCTCCATGTTCCTCAGTTCCACCTTCTGATCCATCCCCGTGTCCCTCAGCATGCTCAGCTCTGTCCAAATGTCAGAGCTGGTGCTGGTCTGGGCAGAGTTTGCTCATTGTTAGGCAGGAAATCGTGGCATTTGGTCATCCCTCCTTCACTTGCTCAGGAGCCCATGACACCAATAGGCAGAGAAGCAAAAATAGCAAAGCTGTCCCTGTTCTCCTGCTGTTGTCGATTGATCGTGGCTTTAGGTCAAAATGGACATGCACGAGGCTTGCTTGCCTCCTTTTTATAAGCAAAGTATGCAGCTGACCTCATGAGAGCTGCAGCATGTGTTTTTGATAAACAGAGACACATGCAAGCAATAGCAGGCCATTATACAAGGTCAGTTGAGCAATCCCAGAGAGTGCTTCACCCTGCGCTGAGGAGGGTAGGTGTTTCCGTGGGGGTGTTTGGGGCAGCCTGTCCCTCTGTGCTTCTGCACTGGTGGTGTGGCTGTTACTTGCAGCAAAAAGGCCCCGTGTGCGTTCTTTCACGTGTTATGGAGGATTGAGAACACTTACTTTTAACATTTTATGAAATGCTATGAATTCCTTAAATTTTTAATTGAAGATAATATTTTTTTATCGCAAAATGAGTAAATAAAAGGCAGTGGCATATTTTGGATTTCTGCTTCCTGTTTTGGGTTTAAATTAGCCTACTGTTATTGGCTATGAAGGTGTTCTTACCTGTATCCCTGGTTTTTGGCCTCTTTGCTGAGGTGGGAATTATAGTGGTTATGAAAATGTATTTAAAATTTGGCAGTTCTTCTATTTTGCATACTCTGTATGTGAAAGACTATAAATTCTACTTGGGTGAATTACCGTTTGTGATTTCTCCCACAGCCCCTCATTTCTCTATTTCAATCTGTGTACCAGCCTGTACTGTTTAATTAGTGATCCTGCCAAACTGTCACAGTCATGCTGCAGCTCTCATGACAAAGTCAGCGAAACACTTTTGGGTAACAAGGTAATCAATCGTCTCTATTATTATGTATGCTAATAAAAACATCAGTATTATCTCAAGTAATAATTAATATAATGACTTGACATGGAAAAGTTGGTTGCATATTTTGACCTGAAGATGGCAGCCTTACAATACTAGTACATCATTTTTATCACTCTCAGCTATCATATCACTACCAGCTTTTTCTCAACCTCATTCGCTGATAGTATTTTCAGCAACTATTTAAATAATCAATGGGCATGTAGATTTACATAATCTATGATGCCACACAAATGTCCATCACTCACTATTTAGGGATGTTCAAAAGGTTAGAAATGGTGTTTTAAAATACCTCCCAGGAACTTGCCAACAGTATCTATTTATACCAGCAGGTGGCAGCAGAGGATACCCTATAATTGAAAAGTTGTCAATGTCAAGAAAAGCAATGAGGGCAGAAAAAAGAGGGGAGGGCAAAGTAAGAAATAAAGAGGCATTGCATGGATCTTTGAGGGTTTAGGGACAGTGTAAGATGTTGATGGAGTACAGCAACTAAATGGAGCACAGCGAATGGACAAGCTTGACCTAAGGTAGGGGTCGGGGGTTGCTGAGGGTCACAGTGGAGAAGTGTATGAAATACTAAATTTGAGTGATCGTTTTGGTGAAAGAGTGCTGACTGCTGTGACTGATTTGTCTCTAGTGCTTTTTAAAAAAAAAAAATTAGATAAAGTAAGTGCTGGGCATCAGTGTGCCGCTTTAAATTATGTAAAGCTCCATGCTCATCATGCATTTAAAAAATTGGCAGATATACTAACATGACTGAGGTTGGGGAACAGCTGGTAGTGGTGTCAGTTTGTATCAGATGGCATCACTGCCTGGGCAGCCTGGCACAGCAGCCACCAGAGCAGGGGAGATGCCAAAGATAGCTGGGGCCTGCCCAGATCACCTACCCATGTTTACTGGCATGCTCACACTTGCGTGTGTGTGTGTGTGTGTGTGTGTGTGTGTGTGTGTGTGTGTGTGTGTGTGTGTGTGTGTGTGTGTGTGTGTGTGTGTGTGTGTGTGTGTGTGTGTGTCATTGTTGGCATCACTTAGTGATTATTAAAAGGAGCACAGCAGGTGCCTGCCATGAGACTCCTGGCCTTTACGTCAATGCTAGGGACATCTATGGAGCCAACTCTCTGTCTTCATCTCCCATATGCTTGTCTCAGAAAGTGGCCTTTTGCATCAAAGCTTACATTAAAGGGTCAATTCAGACAAATAACAAGAAAAAAAAAAATGTTCTCACTGACCCCTAAGATGGCAAGATTTGTTTTTTGTGTAGTTTAAACAAGAGATACGTGTTAATTAGCAATCGTAGAGGTGCTGGTAGGTGGATATTGTTACTTTTGTACAAAGCCAATGGCTAACTGTTTCCCCCTTTCTCGTCTTTGTGCTAAGCTAAGCTATCTGTGTTTTGGCTCTAGCTTCATATATAACATTTGTGACAGACATTAGAGCGGTATAAATCTTCTCATCCAACTTCTCATCCAAAATGTCAAACTATTCCTTTAATCATGCAATCTTCCCACATATATCTGCATAACAACAGATGATTTATTTTTGCTGATTTTTGCAGAAATTCACTTAAAATCACTGCAACTTTTTTTTAAAAATGTGTAAAAGGGATGTCACAGCTTGTCACTCATCATAGTTTCATCAAGGCTCAGAAAACATGACTTTGCTCACACGCCCTCAAGCCACGAACACATAGCTGTTAGGCAGACAAGTAGAACAAACAAATATCCATCCTGCTTGGGTGCTTTTAACCGTCCTCCTCCTCCTGAGCCATTATACAGCACAGGAGTGAAAAACGATAAATTTCCAGTGAAACCCATACATAGGCTCAAAGAGGTGTTTGTGTCTCTTGCCCTGAAGTCCTTGCTTGCACACACAGATTTATGTCGCCTACAGTACTTCACATTCAGCAGACTGTGAAGGAATTTGACCTGAACATGGTGGTTGTCAGCCCTTGCTTTGATGACTACGTTACAATAATTAAAATCACTAATATATATGGACTTGGAGATTGCACTTAAAGCCCTGTGGGTCGGACAAGAGGACAAATGAAACAGCAAAAGATTGTTTTTAAATTAAGTATTTATCTGACATCTGGAAGATTAAAGGGAGATGGTCGATTCTCCTACAACATGGTTGGTTGTCAGGGCTACATAAAGAAGCACAGTCATTTTCTTCAAAGCCTTGAGCTGCTAAGCTTATAAAATATAGTATTGTAATTGGATGGTTTAGGGCTTAAGGAGTGTTGATAGTCAAATGCAATTTGGGATCAAAGAGCAAGCAAAGGGTAAAGGAGGTCACGCTTACACACACACACACACATATCCATGCTGTAAGAGCAGTGTTAGCAAAAGGAAGGGGCGCCTGACTAAATGATGTTTTCCCAGGTGGGCACAATTACCTGTGTGTGGAGTATGTGTGCGTTTCTGAGGGTGCATGCACACAAGACTCTGTACACGTGTATCGGTGTGTGTGTGTGTGTGTGTGTGTGTGTGTGTGTGTGTGTGTGTGTGGATAAGAATTATCAACATGTTGTTTTTAGAGGATTCAGGTCTATTACAATTAGGAGGACATGAATCGAAGTCCAACTCCCACAGTTCTCCACGGACAACTCACAGGTAGAGAACCAGCCAAGAGTCAGACAGTGTCCTGATGCCTTTCTTATTATTACCACTTAGAATAATACCGTGCAGACAACTGTGATACCTACACAGCATCCTGGGTTTATTTAACAAGTGGCTATTCATTCCTGGTTAGAGCAGAGCACTCACAAAGCCAGAGGGAGCAAGATGATGATGGGTCACTGCATAGGGGGAGCAGAACACAAGCTCTCACTGTTGAGTCTTAGAGTTCATGAGAAGCCATGGCTAATCCTTGGTGAGAGAGAGAGAGAGTGTTTGTGTGTGTGTGTGTGTGTGTGTGTGTGTGTGTGTGTGTGTGTGTGCGTGCGTGCGTGCGTGCATGCGTGCGTGCGTCCGTGCGTGGGTGGGTGTGTGTGTGAGTTTCGAAGGAAGCCATTGCCAGTATGTTTGTGTGGATGCATATGGAATGTGCAGGATTTCATAGAGTATGGGAGTGATACAAACACCTGCTTTAGTGCTTATCGAACTGAAGTGATGTGTATGGGCGCGTGCGGCCTTGTGCGCATGTTCAAACAAGCAAACATGTGTCTCATTATAAGCTGAAATCATTCACAGGTGACTTTGTTTATTTGATCTCAATTAAGCCTCCACCTCTTCCCACATGGAAATCTGACCATGAAAAAAGAAAGCTCCCCTTCTTCTATTAATTCCAAACAACGATCCAAGGATTGCGGTGAAAACCCAGAAGAAGTAGAAGAGAAGGAAGAAAAAAAAAACGGATTTGTCAAAACTCTGCCTGCCCTGATGGCTGTAACAACGTGCCATTTTTATCCACACTCCACCAAAATGGGAACACCCCGGAATACCAAGCACACATGGGCTCAATTATTATCCAATGGAATTCCACAAAAAGTAAAGTCGGCAATAAGGAAAATATTCCTCTAATCTGGGGTCTTCCTCAAGCTGGGTGTGAAGGAAATTTAGGGGGTCCCCATTTTAATTGGGTCCAGATTTGACCACCCTATTGAAACAGTGCTCCGACAGTTTTTTTTAGTGGGGTTATTTTGATGAAAAAAGGGACTATTTTGGTTGTACTTGAATAAATGTCTGATTTTTCAGAGGGGGTTTCTGCAAACCAGATCAGACTGCCTCAGTGTTATAAGAAGCAGATGGACAGGACCAAGGAAAGAAAACAGTGAGTCCCAAAAGAGAGGAAGAGAGAAGTTTCGAGTGAAATATAGAGTCAGCCTGACGAAAAAAGAAATGTGGATATGAGAAAAAAGACAAGATGTTCTTAAGTTAAACCTTATTGATCAAAATGTGTGATTGCAAGAATTCAAATATAGTATGTTAGAGAGTACACAGTAAATTCAAGTCTTATCACCCACTTTTTAATGAGTTTAACACAAGTTTCACACCATGAAAAACCACCGGTCTCCATACACATAGACTAAAACACACATGAACACACACAGTCACACACACACACTTGTATTTTGACAGATTTATCTGGTGAGTAGAGTGACGCATTTCACAACAGCACAGTCATCTGCACTGAGAGTTCTGAGAGGTGAAAAACTACTGTACACTCACAGACCGACAGATACAAAGAGTAGGAAAGACATTAAAATCACTCATATCTTTATTTTTCCTGTTTTAAAATGGGAGTAATACAGGCCACACAACTGCACACCTGGAAAAAAAAAAAAAACTAAACATGCATGTTAGATGGAGAGCAGAGGGATTTAAGCTCAGTTGGATTTAATTCAACTTAAACCTTATTTCCCATTTATATAAGTGTTAAAAACACAAAATATAAAACAATGACAGCACTCTTAAGTCAAAAAAGCTTTAAAAAGTGTCACAAATTTTACAGTAATAGGAAAACATCAACTTATAAGCACAGACACAAGTTCACACATGCTACCTCACTTCATGTATCAATTAAGTCTGTTGGCAAGTCAACAAGTTCTGTTACTGTACAATTTAGGCAGTAAAAAGCAGCGCCGAGAGGGCATCAACTCAATCTGCGAGGAAGCAGTCAGGAATGGCCTTGGTTTTCGTCACCGTACATTTGTGTTTTCAGTTGGCTTTTCCATTTCTGCAGTCTATTTTTGTTGCTTAAGACGAAGTTTCCCACTGTTCCAAAACTTAACACAGTTTCAGTAAAACCCTACTTAAAGGTCAAACACTAAAAGGGCCTTTTTTTTTTTTTTATAGAAAAAACACGCAGATTACATCTGAATTTCTCTCAGAATTTGCTGTCAGCCACATTTTGATATCTATAGCTGTCCACCAACTCCCTTGCCCCCTGTTATAGTAGATGCAGAGCAGATTACAACCTAATTGAGAACATTTAATTCATTAATTCAACTTGCAGATGACAAAAAGTCATCAAAAATGTTTGGGGTTTTTTTTACCTGCTCCTGCAAAAGACCAGAGGCCCAGTCACACCGGCAATCAAAATTTGGTGGCAAAATCAATTTCTGTCAATTAAATAACTTTGATAAGAGATTCACATGCGGTGAATCAAAATCCTTGTGAATTTTTCAGGTGGAGTTCCAGTTTGTCAAACTTGGATAGGCAAATATGCACCAAGCCAACCGTCTTGACAGAAGAGGAGCGGTTTGCAGACAGTAATGAGAGGAGTCCATGGTACAAATATGTATTTTGAATAAACTGTGTGATTATTAGCAGCTGAGCTAACAAACTTGCTACCAACTGTATAAACAGTCTAAACTTGCCAGTAGTGAGAGTTCTGGTCTGTTTTTTTTCATCGAGAAAATGACTTTGTAGTGAATGTAGTGTTATATGATTACATTCAGCTACGCTACAATTGCGCAGCAACTCCGAGGTTGCATTGTTTAAACCGGGGACCAGCTGATTGCGATGAAGCCAACCGGCACGTTGACAAGAACAAAGGACATCCCCGCAGAAATCAAGAGGGGGAGACAAGGGGGATGCAGAGGAAGAACGAAGAGAAGAGGAAGGAGAGCTGAGACTGATGGGGAAGAGGAGATACAAGCCATATCTCCCTTCTATCTTCATGGGCAACATGAGATCACTGGTCAATGAGATGGATGAGCCAGCGGCCCATGTGAGGAATCGGAGGCACTTAAATGATTGTAGTGTTATGTGTTTCAAAGACACATGGCTACAGGATGATACTCTAAATCTCATCACTACCATTTAAAGCTTTCAGATGGTTTGGGATGGACAGGAATTAATTCGAGAGCAGAAAGAAAATAGGTGGCGTGCATGCCGCTTTCATTAACAACAGATGGTGCCACCCTGGCCACATTACCATAAAGGAAAGTTTCTGCAACCCGGACTCACTCCCTGTTTACCCAGGGAGTTCTCACACAACTTCTTTTTTGTTGTTTACTTCTGTCACTACACGATCTGAGGTAACTGGTGATGTGAGACGCACATGCGCAAGCACAAACGGTTTATGGCACGGAAGGTCTGCCATCTTGGACAGCTACTTCCAGTTTCAACTATATTTTGCAAGTCAGCAAATCATTGCATTTTGTAGATTTGAAAGTGAGGTAAAGCAGGTTTCATGTGAATAAGCAGATTATGGAGTCTAGCCAGTAAAGCAGTCTAGCCAAATTTAAAGATTTTGTTAACTGTAGTGGATTATATAAAGCATGGACCAACGTCTCACAGCCTGGAGTTTTTGGATTTTCCATGTCATTCTTCATTTAAAATTCCACTTCTTGAAATTGACTCATTTTTATTTCTTATTGATCTCTGTCTCTGGTCCCTGTGTTCACACGCAAATTGGCTGTGGTAAATGTTGTAAGATGGATGCATGAATCACTTCTACGGATGACTCACATCATGTAATGATCTCACTGAGATGCACCTTTGGCTTCATAGGTTTTGAACATATTTATGTCCGTGTGTGAGGGTCAGAGTGAAAAGAGAAAGAGGCACTTTCACTAGAGTCCAAAAGTTGAGTGTTTCTTCAGTAAGTTAAGAGTGAGCTCCCTGGGGGGGGGGGGCACACCCATATATTCACCCATTCACATCACCATCGCTCTCCCTCTCCATCCCATCCTTTCTCTCTAGATGCCATTTGTCCACCTTGGTACTCTGATGCCCTTCCGGAGAGACGAGTATCAGCTTTCTTTCCCCGCGGCCCCCAGTTCCCTCCTCCATGCATTTTTAATGGACACACTCGTGCAGCGCACAAATGATTTTTATTTTTGACAGGGGAGGGCTGGCTCTGGTTACATAGGGATGGAGAGCGAGTGAGCGAGCAAGCATGTACACATACACACACCCACGCGCACATACACACACACACACACACCATGGAGACAACTAAGAAAATCGAGAATGACCCAGCTATGCTGTAAGACCAGATCCATCCAAAATTCATAGAGACAACCTCGTAAGATCATTTATTTATTTCTCATGAGCTTTTCAAAACACACACACAGAGAAAACACACATCCTCCACTTACCCTAAAGTGGTTGATTAATTCACCACTTGGATTATGATGGGCCGAAGTCCAGGATGATGAAAGACTCAAGCAGCCCACCAAGGCCTTCATTAAATCAGGATTAGAGCCAGTCTAAACCCATTAACTCTGGCTTAAAACCACTTTAATTCCAATCAAATCAGAATTAAAATTCACACTGTGGGACTATGTGCATCCTTCACATTGTGACGGCAGCCTGCTGTGTGTTGAACTGTATAACTGTGTGTGTGTGTGTGTGTGTGTGTGTGTGTGTGTGTGTGTGTGTGTGTGTGTGTGTGTGTGTGTGTGTGTGTGTGTGTGTGTGTGTGTGTGTGTGTGTGTGTGTGTGTGTGTGTTTGTGTAAGGTAACTTTTTATCCCCAATGTGTGGCTTTGCTCCTGGATGGTATAATCCATTCACTGAGGGAGAAGAGACATTACTGAGTACTCTTAAAAGAAACTATAGTAATACGAATAAAGGGATATCCCCTTTAATTCCAATGGTAGGGAGGAGGGAAAGAGGAGGAGTGATGAGTTAAAACTTGAGCTTAGATCATAATGAAAGGAATGGTTTGACATTTTGGGAAATATGCTATACAGTTGGATGAGAAGATCAATACCGCTCTCATATCTTTCTGTTAAATATGAAGCTGGAGCCAGCAGGTGTTAGCTTAGTTTAGCATAAAGATTGGAAACAGCTAGCCTGGCTCTGTGTGAAAGTAACAAAATCCTCTTACCAAGAAATAACCACAAATTTTTTTTTTTTTTTTTTTACACTTTTGGATTTAAACTAATCAAACAAACAAAATGTAATGTGTGAATTTCTGAGTTTTAGATGTGCTGCTGGTAGGTAGATTTTGTTAACTTTTGCCAGAGCTAGGCTACCTGTTTCAGTATGTTCCCAGTCTTTAAGCTAAGATAAGCTAACCAGCTGCTGCCTGTAGCTTAATATTTACTGCACAGACATGAGAGTGGTGTCAATCTTTTCATCTAACTCTTGGCAAAATGTTGGCAAAATGTTGAACTATATCGAGTGAGAATTGAATTAATTAAATTCACCAAGAATCAAATTAAGTACACATGGTGTTATGTGAGTAAGATTTTGCAGACAAGAAAGTGTGTGTTGTGAGACAAGTGAAAGTTCACAAAAACCGTTCACATTTCAGTGTAGAAAATATATATTCTGTATGTACTATCTATTACAGACTATTATGGGTTTGGGCATTTGTTTGGGAATTAACATTTTTCAATCATTTTAAAAAGCTTCCAGGTTTTACAATCATGTTTTTGATATATTATTTTCTCTTCAACAAAAACAGCTTATTTGTAAATGAAAAGTCTCACTCGGTATACTTCTTCCTGTAGCCAGAGCCTGCTTAAAAGAAGAAGTAAACCTAATTAAACTAGATGTAATTTGTTACTTTCCACCTCTAGAGAGAGGAAATGATGAAGAGAGAGAAAACGTTAGGCAGGTCAGCTGAAAGAGCATTCCCAGGTGTGACCACAGCATTCCCTCCATGCACTTCAATAAACCACTGTGCGTATGTGTGAGTGTGTGTGTGTAGCTCTGAGGTTTGTAGCTCGTAGCCAAACTGGAGCTGAACTTCAGTCCTGCAGCCAATGACAACAACCTCTAACTCAAGCGCATACACACGTACACACAAACACAGACTTGGTGAAACACATTTGCACTCTGAGAGGTGACAAGTGAGGATAAAATGATTTTCATTTGAACACACAGTTTTTTGAAAATATTTTATGAGAAAGTTACTTAATCCGGGGTGACAAAATTACTGTGTCCTTGAAATAACTTTGTCAGGGTGCATTGCTGGAAAGTGAGTGTGTGTGGGGTGTGTGAGCAAGTGTGTAGCAATGGACGTGTGTGAGGCCTTGAAGCTTTCCTGTTGGTATGTAAGGACATTAGCTCAGTTTCATTTTTCCCCCCCTTCTCTTAATCCTCTCTCTCCCTTGTTATAAGCTTCAATTTGGAGACAGCAATGAAAGAGATTTGGCTTGATATCTGCTGAAAGTGTGTCTGTAGGGCTTGTGTATCATATGAGCAAGTGCATTTGCATGCCTAAATATTGAGCACGTGTTTGTGTAGCTGTATGAGCCTTTGTGTTTAATTATGTGAACGAGTGTATTTGTATGTGTGTGTGTGTGTGTGTGTGTGTGTGTGTGTGTGTGTGTGTGTGTGTGTGTGTGTGTGTGTGTAACGTGAACCTCTTTGTGACACAGCAGTTGGCAGATAGAGGGGACTGAGTTACTCAAGCTCCCTTGGGGCATTGTGGAGGGCTGTCTGGGGTACCGCAGTGATACATATAGGTGAGTGTATGTGAATGTGTGTGTGTGAGTGTGTGTGCGTGTTTGTGTGTGTGTGTGTGTGTGTGTGTGTGTGTGTGTGTGTGTGTGTGTGTGTGTGTGTGTGTGTGTGTGTGTGTGTGTGTGTGAGGACACATGATGGTTCAGGGATGACAGGAAAGGTAGATGAAAGCCTGAGGCAGAATAAGAGGTGAAATGGAACTGAGGGCATGAAAGAGCGAGGAGATGATGAGGAGGGAGAAAAAAAAAATGAAAACATGAATTCTAAACTTGAGAAAGACAATGTCCTACTACATCTGTACATGTGTACACTTAGTAGATGTCGGAAGTGAATTCAAGGTAGGAAAAGTAAAATCCATATAATGTTTTTTTTTTTTTCTCTGGATAAGAACAGCAGCTGCCATTGTGTTTTAAAAATTTATCTATAATGTAAAGACTTGGTTCCCACAGGCAGAGCAGTAACAGTACTGGATCCTGATTGGCCAGCACACCACCTTCTCTAAAATGCTATTAACGATTCTGTTTGAAGGGACTTCAGCCATTTTAAAGAGATCCAGTTCAAACTGTTCACAGAAATGTGGAATGTGTATTTGCTGACCTCCATGTCTTCTAGTTACCAAGTTGGTTAAGTTTTTGTTTGATTGAGCCAAAGAAACCAACTTACTTTATGGTGTACATTGATTTCTTTTGTAAGCATAATCTGAAAATTGATCCAAGAAAACTGAGACTTGAAGCACATGACCTTGGGAAAGTGTCTATAAAAATAAATTTTGAAAATAACTTAAAAGCTGTACTTATTATTATTATTATTATTATTATTATTATTATTATTATTATTATTATTATTATTATTATTATTATTATTATTATTATTATTATTATATTAACAATGGAACAAATGACTATGTGTAATATGAAAGGCGTTTTTCATAGTGATGAGCCCACGGATAATTATTTCCTTTCTCCACTTCCCCTCAGTTATATAGTACGTTATAGCATCTTTCAGCTCATTGTTTTGGTTTTGCAGCCTGCAGCTTTAATATTTTGATTCACTCTTAACACTCTCATCAGTCCTATTTCAAACTGCAGTGGGCAGCTGTTTTCGGTGAAAAAAACTGACAAAACTGCCATATTTTAGGGCTGCCCGGCACCACATAGAACAAAAACATAGCTAGGGACTAGCTGGAGAACATAGCAAAGCATTTAGCAGCAGAAGAGGTAGATAGGAGTTGTTGGAGACCAAAAACGGAGCTAAAAGGAGAGTGAATATTGGACCTATATTCATCAGGTTGCCAGAAAAATGACTCCAAATCAAGTGCAAATAGGCAAATGTTGGCTAACATGTTCCTAATAGCAACTTCATAAGGTGATAATACATCAATGTGCTATTTTGATCTTTTTCTGCCGCTGCCAAGTGGCAAAAATCAATTAATGTTGCTTTAAGTATATATTTTTTATAAAATACCAATATGAATACATTTTGATACATATTTTGATATATTTTTAAATAAAAGGTAAAGTAGATTTTAGAAGAAATGCTGCTTTGGGGCAATACTGAGTAGCAGTAGCAGCTGCTGGATGTAGCCAAACAGATGGCACAGGTACAGTACTAACACACACACACACACACAAACAGGATCCACTTGCCTGATGTGATGCATTACGTATGCACATAATACCGATCAGTGTGAGATATGAATGAACAAGGATGAGATTTAATGGCTGGTTTACATACCCATTATAATACTTTCTTTACATCCTCTCCTTCACTCTTGTTCTCTCTCTGCCTCCCCTCTCATTGCCAGCTCCATTCAGCCCGAGCTTGTTGTTTGAACGAGAGGAGCGGACCACCCTGGGGAGAAATGGGGGAGATCACATTACCCCCAGAAATGTAGAGGGCCTACAAAAGGGCCATGAGACATCAGGGTGAGGGAGTGAGGGCGGCAGGGAGAGAGGGAGAAACAGGAGAGCACATGAAAGAGTGCATTAGTGAGGGGGAGGGAGAGATTGATTGGGATGGATAGATTAGGGAATGGATAAAGAGAGGTGGAGGTGAGTGAAAGGAGGGTGGGACGGGGTGAAACATTTTTCCTTTTTCATTATAAGTATCTGCCCTTTTGTATTCAGAATTGGTTGTACAGTACTTACACCTGCCTCCTTAATATCATGACAAGCTCTTGTCTTTCTATTTCAGTCTGACCTCCATCTCTTCCTGTTTCTGTATTCCTAACCGTTTAGTTCAAATAATTTACATTTAAAGGGAAATTACTGTTTCATACAACCTGAGTCTTATTTTTGTGGTTTGGGCATCATTCTTATCAATAGCATTTACATTGTACTCATTAAATTATTTGCTGAGATCTAGGAATGTGGCTACAGGGCTACACCAAAGTCAGACAAGACAAGAAACACAAGAAGTTAGATGATCACAGAGGTTTCAATCAAAACCCCAGGGTAGCCATGTTGGAATGATCACCTAATATGTCCATTGTCCATTATAGTTTACAGACCTTTTTGGTCAACCCTGTCTCTTAAAAGATATATTTATATACATCCATATGCTACAGTATGCACACTAAAAATCACTGGGTTAAGAACTTACCCAGTGTGGATCGTTTTGACGCAGTTTCAGTGTTATTTGTATATTACTGTTGAGGTACTGGATCGAAACAACCCTTGCGATGGGTGGTATCTATCCATGGGTACTGGGTAAAGTTAACCCATTATTGCATCAGTGCTACATTGATCCACACTGGGCCAATTTTAAACCTAGCAATTTTTAGTTTGTGTTTAAATACTACTAAAATACATGGCGTAATGAGCGAAGTATTATTGAATAAGTCATCATCAACTTTAAGCTTGAGACAAAACATGTTTACTTTTACAATGTTTACTGTTTAATCTAATGTTTTCCTAACCTTGACCAAAGTCATTTAGTAGCCCAAACCCCTGAATCCCAGTCTGCAGTGACAAAGTCCTTCGTGGTTTGTGTGCCCACCGTCCACCCAGACCACCTCCCTACAACTTCTGTGAAGACTTTAAGGAAGATTCCTGGACTGGAAAAACTGTTGCCAGTGAACATAATCTGGGCAGCAATTATAATTGCTTCAGAGTGTATTTTCTAAGAGACAGGATTGTTGTGGTTCAACATTGACTTACCATACAGTACTGTAGCTTTCCTGTGCAATGGAGGATCATTGTATTACATTTTGGCTGTGCTCATTTTCTGGTTTTACCGCCAAAGAAAGTGGTTTAGATAATCTGACTAAACCACTGGCTTGGCTTGACACTGCTTTTGTCTCTTGCTCCCGCCTAAAACTTCATTGCAATGATCCCAGACCTCAATTGCTTTGACAAGCAGTATGTGTCGTAACCGATAGAAATGATGGCCAAAATTATGTTGAGGTTGAGGTAAACACCTTCTTCTCATTTAAGTTACACTTTGCAAGTCGAAAGGCAGGGATTCGCACATCTCAGGTCATTGCTTTTCAGTATCGCTGAATTCAACTTCTTTTACCTCACAGAGGTAAATGCATCCTTCACTGAGGCTGCAGTTTCCAACAGGTGTCCCTAGGAGGCGCTGTGAGCCAGGGCTTTGGGATTTTTCTGCAGACTCCAGGTCTTCCTATTGCCTTCATTGACATTTAATGATAATTATAACTTGGGTCACACCAGGGGCAGATGCACACACACACTCACACACACACTGGCTCACTAACAACACACACACACACTGCCTGGTTAAAAACATGAAGACATTAGCGGTAACCTGATGCTGAGTGAGTATTGATCTACTCTCAGGGGGCTTAGTGAGTGAGAGAACACCAGACAGCACTTTATCACAGCACTTGACCATCTAGGCCAGCCAGTGCACAGATGTGTGTGTGTGTGTGTGTGTGCGCGTGTGTGTGTATGTTTGCGTGTTAGAGAGAGGAAGAGGAAGCTTTAACAAAATGCTTTATGTGTAGATATTTTGTCAAAAATAGGCCTTATATGTCAGACCTGTCCTTAAAATCCAGCCTCATTTTACAAAATTTAACCTTGTGTTTCATTCATTACTAAAAAGAAAATTTCCTTTTCCTTTCCTTCTTCCTGCTTCCTTCCTTCACCATCTCTCCCAAAATCCTCCTGTGAGGTCCTGACTGACACGTTCAATCTACATCTATAACATTATAAAGACCAGACTGAGTGGCAATCAGGTCTACGTATGTGTGTGTGTGTATGTGAGAGAGAGAGACCGGGAGGGATCTCATGATTATGATTGCTGAGGACACGTGCTGCTCAAATTCTTCAATGATTGCCTCCAAACGAAACGTAAAGGCCAAACAAAACAATAAACCGTTCGAGAGAGAGAGAGAGAGAAAGAGAGAGCAACAGTATGTGTGTGTGTGTGAGAAAGAAAGAGAGAGAGAGAGATAGAGAGAGAGAGAGAGAGTGAAATGACAACATCATACACTCTGAGTCTTGTTTCTTGAAGATATCCAGACCACAATAACATGAGCAAAAAGTGACCGAAAGGGACCTGAAAACAGGGAGCAGATGGAAAAACAACCACATAAAAGTGCACGTGTGTGTTTCCATGCGTGTGTTCTTGTATCTATACATTACACTGTGTACACTGACTGCACTGATTTAGCCAGTGATTCTGGCTGGCTCAAACAGTGTGTCATGCTCCTTTTTATTTCATTCTCATTTCATCTTTTGCTTGTTTCCTCCAGTCTCCAACATATAGCTATCCTCTATCCTGTCCCTCATCTACATTTGCAAGTTTTTCCTCAGCACACACACATTCACGCACACCGACACACACTGTCTTCTCCTCAGAAGCCAAGCCAAGTCAAACTACATAGGTTCAAGTCCAGACAAAGAGTTCCTGTATGTCTTATGTCTCAAATCTTGAGGCAATTGGCACATCTCCCCCTTGTCTGTTTGTGTCTCATTTTCTTTCTATTTGCCTCTTAACTTGACATCTGCCTACTGTTTTGGCTCCATTTCAGAGCCATGTTGTCATTCTGATCAGCAAGAGTTGGTACGCTTTTGATCTCTCTATCCTGATTCATTCAATGCCCCCTCTTTATCTGTCACATGTATGATTTATGAGTAGAACACTCACATACATCTTTAGCTAGATGTTTAACACACACACATTGCACGGGTGTACAGTAGATGCGCACACACAGATTGCTTTGTTATGCCTTTTAGTTCATGAAAGTAAAATCATTGATGTTAAATGTGATTGATTCTCTTTGTAATGTTTTGGGACAAAACTAATTTCCACGCTGTTACAAAAACAATAGCCAGCGCTTTGAAATTCCTCAGAAATAATGTGTTTATTTCATCTGATTAGTAGAAAAAATGACACTTTCAGTAAAAAAAACATCTGACGTACTCAACTTGGTGGCTCCTTGGTGCTCTCTGGTAAACATCAAATGATGGATCATTCAAAAGGGATTTTGAGAAAGAGAAAAAAAAGGGTTGGACTCACTGGTTTGCCATCATTCCTTTGAGCTAAAGCTATGATTTATACAGGAAGAATGATGAATTGCAGGGAGAGAAGTAAAAGAATAAAACAGCAAAGAAGGAGGTTTGTATTCCAAAATGAAGTCTGCAAGGTCATTGCTCAGTTGCTTACAAATCTGCACATTTAGGGATCAATTTTAACTCGATAACTATGAATCCCTTAAAGATGCCTACAAATAAAATGATGTGTATGCCAAGCCGCCAAATTCTACCTACATTCTTGAATTAAATCTTGGATCAAGGTATGAAAAAAATCTAAATGTCTAATCTAAATATCAAACCTGAAAAATAAACGTTGCTTAATTAAATAATGGAAGAGTAATTACTCAAACTGACGCTCCTCCAGCTTTCTTGAAAGACAGACTTATAAAGTTTGAAATTTATCTTGAGTAATCTGGGGGGGGGGGTATCCCCCCAAGACCACATTTGAGCAGATGTTGTGTCCGTCAACCCCTGATCTCCAACCTTCATTAGCCCTGAGAAAACTGGACTGAGAACGACTCATGTAAAACATGAAGAGGAATACAAATTGAATGAGAGACGCCTGTATGCCCCTTCTATTTTCTCTTCTCCCTCAGTGTTTTTTCTTCTTTCAATCCTTTTTCTCTTTTAATTTGGCCCCTCTGTTTGTTTTTGTTCATTCTTTCATTAGTTGAAAAAACATAGCACGCATTCCAGCTGTAATACCACTGAGATTCAGTATCAGTGTGGAGATTGGAACTCGTGTGCGAGTGTGTCAGTGGTGGACAGAGAGAGAAAGACAGAGGGAGAGAGAGAGATGGCAGTACACTAGAGACATTAGGCATTGCCTCATAATGATTCATTCTTGTGCTGTGTGTGCATGTAGGCAGACAAGTCAGCCACACTGGGGCATTATGGGAAAACTGGAGATTCCCAATTAAGACATTCACACTGGCTCAGAGCTGCATATATTTTTATTTGTTTGTTTTTAGCTTTCTTATAGTTTTTTTTTTTTTTCAAGGTTCATGTTAGATGTAGTGGTATTCGATGCATTGGCTTTGTTTTTTTACATTATTTTTTCAATGTATTTTGTTGTTTTTTTTCAACTGATATTGACAGATGTACAAGTTGAGTCACTTTCATTTATTATGCCTAAAAAAAAAAAAAATGCCGCAAAAGGAAAAGAAAAAAACAAACGCAAAAAAGAAAAAAAAAAGTTTTATTAGGCTGATCGCTATATATTTAAATGATCACTCCATTAGCCTTAAAACAGCAACCACTATATAAAATCAAATCAAAACAGATAATACATTTAGAATATATGATAGATTTAAACCAGAAATTATTTTTAAAAGTCAAACTTTCAAAACGCAGAGATTCATATATTTAGCCATATCTCTGCCAACCTGTGAATCACACAATCTATTAAAAACATACAATGAATTATGTTACACATATATATAAAAAATATGGAAGTGCAATGGATGTGTAACAATGTAACAAAATGTAACAATTGTGTGTGTGTGTTCATGTGTATACAGAATACATGTTTATTAGGAACACCATAATATTACTAGGTAGAGCCTCCCTTTTTTTTTTCTTAAAACAGCCTCAGTTCTTCGTGGGATTGGACTCCACAAGACATTGGATATTCTGGTCCATGTTGACATGATTGCATCACGTCATTTCTGCAGATTTGTCAGCTGCACATTCATGCTCAGAGTCTCCTGTTCTACCGAATCCCAAAGGTGTTCTTTTGGATTCAGATCTGGTCACTGGGGAGGCCAGTGAAGTACACTGAACTCATTGTCATGTTAATGAAACCAGTTTGAGACGACCTTTTGTGGCAAGGTTTGTCACAAGATAATGCAAGGGACATGGTGCGTTATCATGCTGGAAGTAGCCATTAGCAAATGGGTAAATTGTGGCCATATAGGGATGCACGTGGTCAGCAACAATACTCAGACAGGTTCTGGCATGTAAAACATGACTAATTTGTATTAAGGGCCCCAAAATGTTCCAAGATAACATCGCCCACACCATCACACCACCACCACCAGCCTGGGCTGTTGACTCAAGGCAGGTTGGGTCCTTCACGGTGTGCCTAATTCTGACCCTTCCATCTGCGTACACTCATCAGAAATCGAGATCCATCAGACCGGGCTACGTTTTTCCAGTCTTCAACAGTCCAGTTCCGGTGAGCCTGTGCCCATTGCAGCCTCAGATTTCTGTTCTCGGCTTAAGGAGGGGAAACCGACATGGTCTTCTGCTGTTGGGGCCCATCCGCTTCAAGGTTCAACAGGCTGTTCACTCTGAGATGCTTCTCTGCTCAGCACGGTCGTAAAGAGTGGTTATCTGAGTTAACACATAAACAACGCTGGAGGTCCCAAAATAAGGCCATATCAAGGATTCATCTTGCAATCCTGTCTCTTCAAAATTAGGTTTATATTTATTACAAAATTGTTATCCCAATTACGTTGTGGCGATAAATGTAATTGCTGCGTGGATTATGTTCAGAGGCAACATTTTTTGAATGGAGCACTGAATCGATGAATAGTCCCAGAGTTGCCAGGAAGAGGTTGGGTTGGATGGTAGGTGTACAAAGCTCAAGACTGTGGCATCACAGATCGGAGTTCATATTCATAGTCATTTCTGTGGTTAGGCAACAAAAGTTGAAATGTAAATAAACATGTGGTGTCTGAAGTCACTGTGAACTTTTCCTATATTAAACCAGACCACAATCTTTCCCTAACCTGTCCTAAGTGCTGTGAGTGCCTAAACATAACTATAACAAAGTTTAATAATACTGTAGTCACTACAAGTGGATATTGTACTGCAAGATTGGATATTTTGGCAGAAAACAAATATGTTGGATATTTGACTGATGTGTTCAGTCAAACTTGTGACTTGCCAAATATGTTAACTGACAACAGATTCTTGTTATGTCAATAGAAATAATAATCAAAATTATGTTCCCTTTAAAATATATTTGTTATTGCAAATTAGTTGTATATAACAGTCATTTCTAGGAGACAGGATTTCATCTTGTTGTCTGGCCTCTGCAGTAATGCAGAATGTTTATGTGGGTTGTCTTATCCTCACTGACACATCAACTGGAAGGATTTTTACAGTCGCATTAAAATATGGAAAAACTGGATCTCTGAAAGTGTGTTTGATGATGTGTACAAGTGCTTTTCTGTCAAGGTCAAAAAATGATAGTAGCCCTTGGTCGTAATCTAGCTGCACTCTGACCTTTTTGGGTAATATATCTCTTGATATGGAATCTAATGATTTGTCTGTGGTAAGTTCAAACAAATAATCGTTGGAACCATACGCGTAAATGCCCCAGACCCTTGGAGAGGTTTTGTGCTTGGTTCTAGTAGCCACACCAGCGGCCCAAGTACCATCCACCTCCACATCCCAGCTGTGTTTCCCGGAGCTGAAGCTTTCGTGGCAGAGAACAGTAAAGAGGCCTTCTCGCTCTGGGTTGTTAGGAAGCCGGTGAGCCCTCTTACTCTCTGACAAATGACTCAAATTCTCCGACAGAATCAGTTGTGGGCCACTGGTATTTGGGTCCAGGGTTACAGGGGCTGGATGGAAAAATGAGAGTGAATGTTTATGGGACTGTTTTTTGAAAGTACTTTATTTTTTTATTTTTTTACTCAGTAATTTAATTATTTACCAATAATAACCCTGCAGATCAAAATGTCAGAATATGGTGAGCCAGACAGAACAGTCCATTGCTTACTGTATTTGATTATACTCTTCATCTTCATCCAGACTGCGAAAAGCAGTTTCCCTTGATGTTTGGCCTCATCGATCAGGGCCCCCACTGGAGTCTCTGGTTCTGAGAGTTTGCACTTTGACCTGAAAGAACATTAGGCAGCCATAGATTGTTTCATAGTATTTCACTGGCACTCAACTGATAGCATTTTGTTTGGAGCAGTGCACTCATGGTGCTCATGATACAGCAAATAATTTACTGTAAGCAAGTAATAAGTATAAATAAAATGAGTTTATGACAAAGCTAAAATCTCAAACTTTATTCTTTATTTTTTGCCCTAAACATGACTGTTAACCCTGTGACGATCATTAACCATGCCTTTGTATCCGGTGCAGTTAGCTAGATACCTTTAAGAAACTTCCTTATGATTGTGTTATCAATATAGTATATATTTACCAGACCTGTGAATCTACATGCCGTAGTTTTGATTTTTGTTTTGCAATTCATCTGCAATGTTTCATCGAGGTTTCAATAGTCTTTGATAAATAGTGTACAGAAAACCACTTACCGCTCCAAAGTGGATTTGACATTCTATCAAAAAAGAAAAAAATGACAAATCAATACCTCTAATTTTGTTTAGATGTTCAATATTCAGATCAGAATGAACACAGGTCATCACTAAGTACCAGCATGAATGAGTAGTCCTCAGCTTTTATCTCCTTGTCTATGGTTTGGATTTTGTCTGCGAGCGAGGAGATCTCCGCGTCCAAATTAACGATCCTGATGTTCATCGCCTCACTCTTGAGTGTCGCCTCCTTCCTCACCGCATCTAGCCTGGCAGCCTCCTCTGCTCTCAGGAACCGGTAAAGCTTCTGAAACTCCTCTCCGATTGTCCTCTCCGTCTGCTGAGCCTGGAGCTGGGGAGAAACAACTTTATTGATGAGAGGCAGACCACACCACGTGTTGCTGGCTGCCTCTATGAGCACTCTGTGGGTGACCTACCTTGATGTGTCTGGCCATTTTATCACAGTTGACTTTTTGTGCTTTAAATGATCCCAGTTTGCTTTTTAAATGCATCAGCTCAACCCTGAGTTTGGTCTAGAAATAAAAAGGCACATGCATTAATGACATGGTACACAGTGAATCGGTTACACAGCGCATTCGTTTGCAATGTGCAATACGAAGAATCATTTCTAAAATTCTCAAAACAACTAAAGCTGTAACCTCTCTCAGCTGCTTTATCAAACTATACTGCTCACCCTAAGGTCTGCTGCTGCTTCATCGACGGGGACGCAGTTGTGTTTCTTGTGTTTCTGTGCATCCCTACAAATCACGCAGATGAGCTGTTGATCATCCTGACAGAAGAGTTTGAGCCTCTCGCTGTGCAGGCTGCAAAGCTCCTTAGATCCTGAGGTCGCTCTCTGACCCCTCTCTCGTCTCAAGGTGTCAGACAGGTTTCTTAGCGCCAGATTACGCGGAGGCTGAGCCATCGGAAATATTTCCTTGCAGACCGGGCACGCCTGGAGTCTACTTTGTCTCCACCACTCCTTAAGACAGTACTTGCAGAAGCTGTGGCCGCACAACAAGAGCACTGGATCCTTAAATATATCACAGCACACGGGGCACGTGTAATCCGCCTCGGACTGCGACACGTTACCGGCCATCCTGTCGCTTTCTCCCGAGCTTGTCTCCGGGAGGCGACTTGGTTTCGTTTCCACAGATTCACTCGTGTTTGTTCAGCCAGCGCCCAGGTTCGGTACTTTCAGTTCCAAGTAGTATCAGAAAAAACAACAACAACACCCATGAATTCTCAGTACACACACACACACACACACACACACACACATATACATATATTTATATATATATATATATGCATACATACGCACCCCAATCGTCTTCCTTAATTTCTTTTAAAAGTTCATTAACGAGAGCAGCCTCGTGTGCTGACCTATAGTCACTACTTCCTGGTTGATGTTTAAAGAAGAAGGAGCGTTTTTATGGAATGCAATTTCAGTCAATATTAACGGAATAAATGAATACATAAATAAATAGATATGACTGTGAAATACATGAATATGCGCTATTCTTAAATAAATAAAGGAGACAATAAATATATTAATATAAAAACAAATATATAAATGAGTTATGTTTCAATAAATAAAAAAGTAGATAGGTTTTTATTTCAAATGAGGTTTTTTATAAAAACTTTTATTTACTTGAGTGCTTCATTTATTTCCGTGCTCTTCTTATTTCCATCTGTCATATCGAAACTAATGGGGCGTGGTTATCTCACAGACTCAGAAGCAAAGCAGCGGCAGCAGTAAGTTTGCAGAGTGGCTGGATTCTCCGGCCGGCCGGCTGCCTCGGCCCCACCGACTGTGTCAGTGAAATGATCTGAGATGGTTTGCCCTGTATATTGGATCGTGTGTCTTTGCACTCTTTTCCTTTTCCTTGGAGGCTCTTTTCACATTCACATATTTGTAAATGCATAAAGATACTAGATAGTTCATAGCACAAAGGCCTGTTGGCCACAACGGCCAGAAACAGTAAATACACTTTGTCGCTGCTCTTACTGGTTTTTACTTAGTGGTACATTGGAACTATTGGGAACTAGTTGTTTTTTTGTTGTTTTTTTCACACTTTGGTGATGAAACTATGTAAAAGCAAGCAGAGGAGGTGGAACCGGCCCCCAGGACTTGACCCAGCGTGGTTGATCGGAAGAAACCACTGCTGGGGAGAAGTTGATCCAGGTTACTGTCATCACAGCAGTTTATGCTTGGACTATATCTACAACAGCCTGCCTAGTAGTGTTAATGAGGTCCGAAGAGGGTGTGTTTGTTTCAGTACATATGGTGGTCTACAGTATGGGAACACACAGGTGCACTCGTGCTAAACTTCCTAGGACCCAGCAAGTATGGTTCCTGGGAAATGGAACCAGATTATGTCCCAGGAGCTCAATTCCTGGTAAATAACTTGTGTAAGATTTCTCATTATTAGTCAGTGGTGGGAGTGGATGGCACATTTGCCAAAGCAGGCAGTAACATGAAAAATCCTGAGGGCGCAGATGAGCACAGGCCGTGTACATTCACCCAGGATGTAATATCAAATGTTTCAATGCAATACATCCAAACGAAGATGCTGAATGAAGTGAAATTACTATTAAAAAAATAATTTCTAGAAGACATTGTTGCAGTGTTAGATGCCCACCTCACATACTGCAACTAATGCGTGTGTATCCAATGTCTCTGTGTCTCAAATAATAGTGATATGGTCAAATTTTAACACATCCCTCCATGCACCCACACACACACACACACACACACACACACACACACAATTTCTTCAATCTTATGTCGGTATCTTTTTCTTTGCAGTACTCGCACATGTCTCTCTTTCTCTCTCTCTCTCATGCACATGTGCACACATTCACGTTAAGGGCCACACACAAGCTTCATACATCAGGTTCTCAGCCAGTGAAAATCGCAAGTGATTTGCCCCTTGACCGCTGCAGCAATAGCTATCAAAGGCTAACTGTTTTAACATGACAGCACACACCACCATGTGGCTAGCTAATGTGGCTACTCTTTGCCTGCTCTTTGAGTCCCCCCTCTCTCTTTTTCTTTTTCTCAAACAGACTTTAAAGGAAGAACTGAATGAATCTGTTCTGCCCTGTTAAAACTGGGTCATCTCTTTGGCAGTCTCCTCTGCCATCACAACAATAAATGCATGACATCGATCATATTTTGGATATAGTAGCACAAGAAGCAAACTATTACAGCTGGATGAATAAAAGTTTGACAACCACCAGACATGATATTTCCCTCGAGAGAGAACAGTATTGTATAGTTTTACATATTTGTATTTTGTACGTTTCTTCAACGCTATCCATGTTAAAACTTGTGTGGAATGAAGCAAAGTTTAAACCTGATACTAAAGTAGTTTTTGGCAACAAAAAAAAAATTCCAGCTTCAGTCATTTTTGGTTCAGTTTGGTTTGATATGATTTGTCAGTGTGTAAAAACTTTCACCATCAGTATTGGTGTTAGTGATCAAACTGGCAGTCCATCCATAATTCTCACAGAGGAAACACTAAACATTGTGCACTCAGTTACATAACTTCATGATAATTTCTCTCATACAGTATATGTACTTTTCCCACTTATCTTTCCTAGGCTGGTGTAATTATTGGGCCTGGGAATAGTGGTGGGTTCTAGTGAGACTGTTCCTATACTTAAATAATATGTCCATAACCATAAAACATTCAGTCCACATAAAGCCAAGGGTTCTGGATCTGGCCACAGTAGCCTCCCCAGGGTGCTGCAGTAAAACCGCCCTGAGCTGAGCCGCCATTAGGTGGAGGGAGCTGGAAGAAATACTGCACAGAGACTGGGACCGAACCAGAGCGAAAGCACAGCTGATGGTAAACTAATTTTGTTGGCCCGATAACCCCCCCCCCCCCCAAAAAAAAACACACACGTGCAGTACGTGTTGCATTCACACACACACACACAGCATACACATCTATATGGAACACACTTACTGTACTGTATCACGCTTCCACACTAGTGAGGAGTCTCTTAGGAGTCTCAAAGTGGGACAAAATCACACACACTCTCTCTCTCTCTCCCTCGCTCTTTCCATCTTTTCCCTCAACTGTTCTCACACACACTTGATCATCGTCTCTCCGACTGAGACATATGCTCCATCATTTGCCTTGAGGGATAAAAGACTGGGAAGGAATTCAATGAGACACTGTAGCACTTCTCTGCAGACTGTTGGAGGGAAGTGCTGTATTTATGTGTATTTACAGTGTTCACCCACACAGCTTTTCCTACTGCTCCAATTACGGCTGAAAGGAGTTGCATGTCTACACCAGCAATAATTTTGTAAGGGGCATATGTCAAACTTAAAAATGTTAAATGTCTTAATTTGAAATTTAAGCGGGTTTTCCCGCCACATGAAGGTTACATGCACCTGAGATTGAAACCAGTATCTGCTGACCTGATGCCCCAGAGCTATTTTATTTGACTAACAAAGAGATAAGAGAAAATTGATTGCAGTAATTACAGGAAGCCGCACACAACGAAACTTTGTACATGCAGAAAAAGCTAAATTAATGATTTAAGTGTCTTTGACTGTGTTATGCGTTTGTCTCTTTTTGTAACTGGACTCTAATAAAGAGTCCACAAAAAGAAGATGCAAGTGTAAGCGGAGTGGCAGCTTCTCGGCAGGACATTACAGGGATTTACGATGTGTTAAATGTTTCCTTTGTCTCCCTGTGGCAGCTCGCTCAGGCAATTAGGGAAGTCAGCGGCCTGCAATGAGCTCAATACAGTGTCTTCATCTAACATCATTTTTGTGTAGAGGTATGTGATTGACTGATTTATTGATACTTCCAGCAGTGTGTCATTACAAATGAATACACCTTGCACTTGCATCTTGCAGACTGAAATATGAAAGTAGCACACATTTGCCTCATGTACCACCATCTTAATTACCAGAGGTGATTAATTTAATCGTGTTTTTTGTTTTTATTTCGATATTGTGGTAAAATCTAAAACCCAACTGTGACACTTTGCCAAAGCCTAAAACGCCAGCAGATTTTTTTTTTCTGTGCACTCAGTCCCTGAAATAAACCCCATGCGCCATTCCATTTAGCAAACCAATGAGGGGGGTGGCAGGAAAGGGAGAGGTATAGGTTAGCTGTAGTAATAATCATAAATCACCTCTGAAATGCTGCCATGTCAGATGCCAGACTGCGCCACTAATGACCAAGCCCATCTTTCACAGGGTATTTTTATCTGTGTGCCCTGACACTCGACTTCTGGAAGCGTCCTCTCGTTTTACGTCGTCAGCACCTCGGCCCAGCCTGAGCACGAGTTCCTCGCATATCTATTAATACCAGCCAGCTAAATGGCATTTTCTCTCACCCACCCCCTGCTTGGCAGGAGGCAGGGGCTCTGTGACTTGGCAGAGGGACCCACAGTCCTACACCACTAAACATCTTGGGGCTTAGCCCCCCCGCCCCAGCATCACCCTCCGGAGAACAGCTGGCCAAAAAAATAGATCCATCTGCCACTGCCTTCAAATTCCAAAGTGGTTTCAGTTTAATTAAACAAGATGAAATTGGTTTTTACAAGATTTAGTGAAAATTAACAAACATTAACACATTGGATCACTTTAAAAACACCTGTAGGATGTCGTTGTTACATCGCAGGTGTAGTTAAAGCATCAACATACACCGGAGCTTGTTGACTCGTGTGAATGCACACGGGCACTCTCACACCCACACACCAGAAACACACAAACACCTGTACATGCTTCCTTTGTGCAGAATGTTCTGCCAAGTTTTTTAAGCTTGCTGACATGTGGCACTAGAGACTGCAGGTCAGTGACAGCTTCCTGCTATTTCGGGCTCTGTCACAGCTTGAGGTTTTAATTTATTCTGCCAGAATGTGTCAATCACTGAGCAGCAGGGTTCAGGCCTGAGTCTGCCGTGGGAAGGAGAAGGAGGCAGGCACAGCGGGTTAGGCCTTATTCTTGCTGAAGGGTTAAATGGGACTAAAAACAAACATGTATCATGACAGCAGGTAAACTCTGCTGTTGAAGGAAACTACCCAACCCTCCCCGACCATGCTCACACTCAGAAAAATGACACAAAATGGCAAAAAAAAAAAAATTATATGTCAAATAGTTTTGGTGCACACAAGCATTTTCAGATCATTTTCTAAAAGTTTAATGGCTACACTCAAAAGAAAGAAAAACATATTTTTAATGAGGTGGGAAGCCAGACTGGGATTCTTAACAATGTGCTGGCGACTCCTACTAGTTGGATGGGGCACCTGTGTGGAGCGAGGTGGGACCTGGGGTGTATTCCGTGTAATGCCCTCCCAGAGAATTTCATCAATTCAATGGCAGGAGAAAAGGAGTGACTAGAGAGGTGTCACATGTCTGCAGCCCTACCAACTGACCAACAGTAGAGTAAAGGGCCCGATATGTAGTCCAAAACAGACACAGACTCAAGCAGCAGATGATTCGGTTTATAAAACCTTGTTTTCTGGCATAGATGGTTTACACATGTGTACACCATCCTTGTAAAATCAAGGAGAAGCCACTGAGAATAAGCGGCACAACACGTAGTTCCAAATTCCACCTGACACAAGTGCAATAAGGTTGCATCAAGCGAGGCATTAAGAGCATAGGAATATGGATTGGTGGGGGTGGGGTTATAATTTGCGCGTTAGGAGATAAAAGGACTGCAGCGTATGGAGAATTATGTATTCCAAATTAAGATATAAATGAGAAAAGTATACCACTATTTTCAAATGTATTCATATTAGAAGTTTTTTTTTAAGACCAATCTTCAGTGGTCAAAAACTCTGAGTACAATGTGTTAAAGACGTGTTCCTAAATATATCCGTGTGTGCGTGTGGACATGGCATTAGTCAAAGTACATTGCGCTCCAAGATGGACTTCATATTACAGTAACTCACTGTTACCTCAGTAACTATAAGGGCCAATTTTAGAGGAGCATCTAGGGTCATTTTACGTGAGCGGATTGATAAACAGATTCCTGGTGCAGTCCTTACTGTATACAGTGGCTATTATTCTCTCTCTTTTAGCATCAGGCTACTTTTTGCCATGCCAGCACCTGCCATGAGGCAATGCCCATGGTTCGAATTTGACCCTCCCAGTGCAGTGCCAAAACCCACACATCAGTCGTCATGTAATGTCATGCGTACTACGCATGGCATCATATGACTTTGCAGTGCTTATCCTGTGCAGCTCCAAAGCTCAGTCGGAAAAGCAGCGTCCCTTCGCAGGACGAGAGACCAGGGCTTCTACACAGTTCGTCAGTCAACAATCACTGATAATGAACACCACGAGAGCTGTTACAGAATTTTCTTCCAAGGGACTTTCCGTGATGATTGCTACACTCTGAAATTAGGAAATGACTTACTGTACTTGAACTGGGAAAAGAAAATCCTGCCATTCTTTTAGGAATACAAAACAAATATTCATTTCCAATTGAAGATCTAGTTTTAGTAGACAATTTCAGCTCCTGACCTAGTAGCAACTGTGAAAATAATTTCTCAGTTAAAGAAATATAGAGGGGTATATTTGCTTGAAAAGTAAGTTCATTTGGAAAATAAATACCTTGATGTCTATCAAAGAAGTTGTCGATCTTAAAGCTGATCATCTCAAATTGACTTTCACCTTGATTTTCTCATGGATCCCCCTAAATTTTGTGTCACTATAAACGAAAAGGCAAGAAAAACTTACTTCCAAATCGTGTGGGAAGCCAGATAGGGATCCTCTCCTTTTCACTGCATTCCCTCATCCTCTGCTAGAGAAAAAACAGACTTTAACACAGGAGACCACTGTTCGTTTCCCGACTCCACCCATCAGTCAATACTGTTTTTTTTTACAAAGCATGACCACAATCAATCCCGAACCTTAACCATGTATTTATTATTGTAACCATGAGAACGAAGCTCAACTAGCCTTAACAAAGTAGTCATTTAATCCCACACCACAATGTTTCCCCAACCTTAACAAAGTAATTATTTTAACCAAAGCGTGATCTTTCCCTAAACCTAACCAAGTTGTTTCATAGTATTGTCACATCATTAAATTGATTTATTTTCAATGGTGATCTGCAGTGGTTTGGACGGGCCCACAAAATTGATGTCAGCCTGATGTATAGGAGTCTCACATCGTAAAACTCGTATGTGTCGTCCTAGCGGGGCATGGACAAACAAGGTATCTGGTTGTGTAATTTAGAGGGGATCCTCAACGTCAACCTAGCCTCAGCTCCAACCTCACTTGATTTGTCTTGCTCCTTCGTAACTGACAAGACAGTGGCAAGTGATAAACCCAAAGCTGAGTCTTCAAAAAAATCCAGCCACTAATGTGTGGGTGACATTACGAATACTGCATCCATGTTTTCCTACAGCCTGCATCTGGGACCAGCTCCAGCAACCGATGAAGCAGACAAATGGAAAAGGAAAATGAAGGGATAGAGAGATGAAAGGATGAAAGGAGTGAGGGTAAACACTGCACCGAAGGAAGAAGATGAATATGACAGCTTCTTTTTCTCTCTGTTCCCTCTGTTTTTATTTTGCTTTGCTAGTATGTGTGTGACTTTCTCTTTCTCTCCGGGCCTGCCAGCCAATGCCGCAAAGAACATTTTTTTTTTTTTTTTTTTTTTTTTTCAGTATTTGTGTACAGAGGATGATGCCAGGGAAACTTTAGCTCTTTTCATTCTCCATAATATTACCAATAAGCCTTTTGAGTCACATAAACAAATACTGCATTTGTATGGATGAGAGAGACAGAGAAAGCGGGGAAAGAATGTAAGATGCATTTGTGTGTATTGTCCGTGTGAATGTCAGCAGGATCTCTAAACCAACAATCACGGATCAGTCCGAGAGGCTGCTGACATCATCATCCCAAATAAATGACAGCATAGTAAAGGAGCGCTGGTCCGAGGCCAGAGGGATCCAACAGTCACAGAATCCATAAGCCATAACAAACATTCAATTTTTCAAATAAACTACACTCCGTGGCCAAATCTGTCATCTTGGTGAGGACACTGAGGAACAGTGCTGTCTGATTTTACTCTCACATGATTTATTTGAGATGTTCTGATTTATGTTTGTTGTTTTCTTTCGTAGATCCAGCGTGTTTTCTGGCTTTTGTTGGCATAAAATCGTTCTTTAGTTCTCTGTCTATAACTGTACACAGATTAACAAGCACCATGTTTTCCCTCTGTCTGTCTGCGCAACGTCGTATTTTTGCTATCACGTCTGCTCTGATGTGTGTATTAGCTATATTCCATACTTCCAAATGACTCTCTTCGGGTGGCTCGTCCATCATTTGAACTCAGAAGCTGCCTAAGTCTGAATCCACCAGTGCAGTATTATTGAAGTCTGATTCTGACCATGTTAAATTTGACCGGACTTCATCTAAGTATCCTGTTGCTTATTAAGAAAACCACCTTTGAACTGCAGGTTGTACATATTTTAGTTAATATGACGTAACCTAAACATATAACTTTTCCATCTTCTATCTCTTTTTGGGTTATGTACGGACTTTGATTTAAACTGATTTGATTTTTTTTTAAATTCTTTATTCCTTGTTTATTTTATTTTGTTTATTTTCTTCTTTAATACTTGTTGAAGCATAAATTTTTTCCCATGGCAGTTTTAAGCCGAACAAAAATTACTTGGATTGAAATGAAATAAATCCAAATACAGTAGGGTTTCTCCACTAGAGTTATAGGATATTACTGGTATTTTGGAGAGGGTTTTGAAACAGCATCAAGACAATTGCGCTGGGAAATTAAATTGACAAAAAACATAGGTTTCAGCTGTTAAATAAATATCGAAAAAGTTGAGAGGGGAAGTATTGAATAACTCCTTTTGGTTAGTCAAAATTTTCTCTGGGTGGGACTTTGGACTCTTGACCTCAGTATTTCTAAAATCCTGGCTACAGCCCTGACAACAACCTGTCTTCCCAGACACAGTGTCCCCGTTACTCTAGATAATCCACAGACCTCAGTGTGAACAAGTTTTTATTAAAACTCTGGTACTATTAAGAAAATAGTTCCCATATGAAAAAAGGTGGGTTTTTGGGGTTTTTTTTTTTTAATTTTTTTTAATTTATCAGTTCAATGTAATTTGGGGAATGAACCCATTTTTGAATGTTCATAAGCGTCCCCTTTTTTTTGTTATGGTAAGAAAAGATTGTTATCAAAAGTGGAACAGTTACATGAAACAGACATAATATTGATACCGTGTGTGTGTGTGTGTGTGTGTGTGTGTGTTTGTTGTTATTTCATGGATAGATAGATAGATAGATGGATACATGCAGGCTGGTCAGTGGGTGCATGTTGTTTTTGCTCTGATGAGATAAGTAAAACTGTGAGCGCGTCATTTGGGCCAAACTATTAATAAGGATGTCATTTCGGTAACCCCCCACACACACACACACACACGCACACACACACCTCCCCACCCCTCCGAACCCCATTACTCCTTTGGACACTTGCCCAATATTGTCGGCAAGGCAGCTGGACGCATGCGCAGCGGCACGGCGCTCAATAATGAAGTTGAGTCTAATGTGTCTGAACAGCCTGGTGCTCAAACTTGGACGCGGACTGAAAAATGATGGCGCTTCCCGCACAAGTGAGCGGTTCGGTCACCGAGACCGAGTCCCGGGACGTGCGCTTGAGTTTGTAAATTTGTTTGATCGACTCTGAACAACTCGGGCTTGAGTTTTTTTTTTTTTTTGTGTGTGTGTTTTTGTTTTGTTTGTTTTTTTGTTTTGTTTTGTTTTCTTTTCTTTTTGAGTCTTGCTGGTAATGGCCAGCAGTGGCTGAAGCGTGTCGGTCCAGTCAGTGGCAGCCTGCAAACAGCAGGGAGAGCTGTGCGGCGACCACACACTGCATTCGACCATGAGAGCTTCCGAGAAGTGAAGGGAAATTTTTGCGAGCCGATTTCTTGCCGCGACGAGAAGCGTTTTAACACAGGTATGGTCACTTTTCATTCTTCGACTTTTCAAACAGTCAAGGATCTGAGGTCCCCCCCCCCTGCCAGGGAGCGGATTAGGGACAGTTTGCGGTCTGGGGCTGAGGTCTGAGGATGATAACTTGATAGCTGTCATAGTTATTGACTTTGATTCAGTCTGATTCATTCAGTGATTTTTTTTTTTTTTTAGAAATAATGATCAAAGCGTAGCCTTATTTAAAACATGAGTTCGTTTAAATAAAAAGATTTACCCTACGACAACGAGTTATAAACAGTTCACGATTGACAGTAAAGACAATATCATGAATTTCTTTATGTAAATTGTTGTTGTAAGGCAGTTACACGCCCACTAATAAGTCAAAGGAGATAATATTTAAATCAGTCAGTTTGGGATGGAGTCCAAACTTCATCCTCTGCTGATAAATTGATTTAATCCGGCTTTTGATTTTCAGGTAAATACTTTGACTTTTACAGAATGATACTAGCAGTAAATTAATAGGAATTCAACCAACCTCATTATTGTGAAACTGGTGTTAAATGAAACTGGTCTTATTAAGGAAGAAAAATGTTAAAGTGACTTGATTAAAAATAAAATTAGCTCTAGTCTGATGATTATTTTCCATATGAGGATCTCTGACTTGCAGATCTTTACGTCCAGATTTCATCAGTGGGCTGGTGGAGGATTTTAGTGTCCTCCGCGTCCCGTCAGTGCTCGGCCTCCGTCCACCCTCGCGGTGTTGTCCACGGCTTTTTTTTTTTTTTTTTTTCTCCCCATCTCCCCCTCTCATCCCACGTGGAGTTTGTGTTTATATTTGATATGTGGGAAATAGGAATCGTATACCTCGGCCGGCCGGGCCCTCGGGTCTTGAATTGCCCCTGGCTATTGGCCGGCCCCTAACAACATGACAGGTTACGCGCCGGCTCCCAACCTGATAGGGCCTGCCGTGCCGTGATCCATACAGATTAGATTTCACATTAAGGACCCGTACTTAACCAACCCGCATTAATGCGCGAGAGGAGGCTGGTGGACGGGATTTGTTTTGTGGAGATTTTTGGGAAAGTGATAAAGTCCTGGATACACGGAGGCTGAAAATAAATTCATTTTTCGGCCCTTTTTTGTTTTGTTTTGTTTTTTTTTATTAATTGGAATTACCTACTGAGGACCGGCGTTTACTGTCTTACAAAAATACATATTCAAAAAAAAAAAAATGTTTGAAAAGTACATCAGTTTATGAAGGGGAATTTTTGATTCAATTCTGTCCCTTTACACCATATTTACTTCCCATTTTATATTTCTTTCTTTTTGTTCTTTATTAATTTTATGTTACTCTTGCAGGCTAATGATCAGAAACTCTACCTTTTAATAAATTGAGTATAAAAACTCTATTGAAAAACAGTTCAGTAGAGTTTTTCCCTGGAGCAAAAGGGGGGTGCGAAACTTTTAGCCAAAGTTTAATTTATCATTGTGTGCTAATATTAAGGGAAAAGCTTCACACCCTCTCATGGTAATTTCTCTTAATAGATTTTGTCTTTATATCTGGCTCTTTATAGTTTTGCTGAAATGTTTGTGGTTTACTTGGCCCACATAAGACAATGCTTAATTTTTAAAAGTGACACGCACAATTATTCACAGGGATAAAAGTGTGTGTCTATGTGCGTCCTTCAGTGAAAAGCTGCTGAAAATAGTAAATGTTTCCCAGTTAAACCCAGAGCTACTGATATAAAAGAGAAGAAGCGAGCTTGCATCTATCATTTTTATAATAAAGACATTTGGGAAGATAATTCCTAAACCTTGTCACCTAAAAAATCAATTTGCGAAGTCAATAAGGTTGGAGTCAAACTTAGCATGTGACTTCTTCACTACAGCCTCTCCAGCAAGCGGCAGTCTGCGGTTTGTTCAGATTTCTCCTCTCTTCAGCTTTTATAGCGTGAAATTACCGCAGTGTGGCCTTGCAGTCCACTTTCTACTCCTCCGCCGTCCCGTATGTGTTTCTTATGTCGCTGTCAATAGTCATAGTGAGAAGCGTAATTCTCCCATCTGGGACGGTGAAGGAAATGGCAGGCATAATTGATTCCCTGTGCAGTGTCAGGTAACTGCTGGGTGGTTTTGGGGCCGTGCGGGGCAGTCATGTGTGGTGGGATTCAACACATAATAGGTGGGCAAACCACTTGGTCTTCAGCAATTCACAACAATTAAGAATTCTTAAAAGCTTCAAATGTGGTCTTAGACTTTTGGACTCCGCTGTATATTTTTAAAAACCTATTCTAATCTGCAATACTCTTATACTCCCTATGGGTGTCACATATACTATAAATTAAACACTTTAATGTCCCCAAAGTCAGACAAACCCTTCGCTACTCATAAAATGATGGCTAAACTTTAGTTTATGTGTGTTCATGGTCCACTACATCCCTGCTGAAGAAAAATAAATCGTGAAGGGGAGAGCGAGATGCAACCAGATAGAAGGCTGATTCTGCCCTCCACAAAGGTGAGAGAGGGAGAAAGAGAGGAGGAGGGGGGGGGGGGTCAGGGAGGCTTGGGCACAAATCAATTCACCTGAGAGACGCATTATTGTCTTCAGTTTCAGGCGAGGAGGAGCTGAACGCTATGAAAAATTAAAAGGATGCCAGTTAGTTTAAAGGATCGAGCCAGAAAACTCCGCAGTGCACAAGCACACACACACACACACACACACACACACACACACACACACACACACACACACACACACACACACACTGAACTAATGAAAAAAAAGCCATATATTGCCCCGATTTAATGTTAATGCTTGTTAGTAACACATGTTTTCAGACAAACTTTACATTAAGTTGATTTAAAATACTGATCAGCCTTTGTAGAAGAGTAAACAGTTCCTTTGTGCCTTATATGCACGTTGCATTCTTTTGTGTGAATGCAATATATCACACAAAGGAGTGTGTGATATATGATGATGTATAGTATACCCCGATTGGCTTAGCTAAATGTATGACAGAAAGCCGTGATTACACTGTGCAGAAAGCACAGCATTTGCAGCTTGTTCCTGCTCCCTCAAAGTGCAGGTGCAGAAAAAAATGTATTTACGTAAGCTGAGATAGAAAAGAGCAAATGCATAAAAGTGTGTATTTTGTGGGGAAAACTAGCTGGAAATGGGTCAGTGGCACTCCTTAGTACACTTGGTGGGAACCACACATCTAATGACAGGGAAGGACTTTTGTGTTTGCATGAGAGTGCGCGTCTTTGCAGCCTACTCTTTTGTTCAGCTGTCAAACTTTTCTGACGGCCTTTGCACGATACAGCAGAGAGGAGCCATTTCGTGCTTTTCTGTTGGGACGATTGCATTGTTTTCCATTGTTTTCAGCTGGCCCTTTGTTGCACGACAGTAACAAAAAAAAAAAAAAAAGACAAGGTCAATGTAATTTCTGTCTTCATTTTTCTGATCGCAGCATCTTATCTCACTTAATCTGTAGACAATCCCCTCGGCCTCTGCGTCCCTCCATAGTCCTGCACCAACCTGTCTCCTGTCTAGTATTAAAAGGGTCAGTCGCTGTCTTCGTGCGCTCACCAGCCACTGTGTCTGTGGTCCTGAGCCAGCCAAGCAGCCGTATCATTTACAGTTCTCCATTTTCATTGTTGATATTTACTTCTGCAATTATCTCTCCACTTCACCCTCGGCTGAAGATGATATGCTGAAGTTAACACTGCTGCTTCCCTCTTTCAGTCTCCTGTTGCTCACACATAAACACACTGACAGAGGGCCCAACAACAGATGCACAAAGACATGGGGAAAAAGAAGAAATTATTACAGTATGATGGATGGCTCCATCCAAATTGTGAGGATAAGTTATTCAATTTGGCCATCAGACCCCCAAGGCTGTGGCTGTGGCTGTTGGTGTTCAGTTCACCAACATCCCTGCAAAACAGTTAGTGCAGGTGATCATTTACCATTAAACCTGTGCACGGCTAAATAAAAAAGGTGTCTTTTTCATGTTCTATCCACTGATCCAAATTTTACTTTTTATTTTTTGCCCCTCAAGCGTGCAGTGGATCACAACCAAAGAAGCCATGGAGGCCTCACAGGACCTCAACGAACAGATGGTGAGTTAAAGGCTACTGTATGTGTGTGTGTGTGTGTGTGTTTGTGTGTGTGTGTGGAGGGGGGTATACCTTATATCGGCCAAATTAGTCTGAGGTATGGGTGCAATGGAGCAATGCATGTCTGTCCATGTGTGTGCAGTAACACACAGCAGATGTGGTTCAGTGAGGGTACAGTAACCATATGGCAGCAGTCAGAATGAACAAGACTTGGACATGGACATCAATTTAGGAACCGTGTGTGTGAATGTGCAGAGGACTGTGGGTGTAAATTTGTGAGCATAGGTGTGTGTTATTCAAGTGAATTTATAGTTAATTCAATTACTGATTTACTCAATTTAAGAAAGTTCGACTTGTTTTTTTCCACGCCCATGTCTTTTAGACCTCGATCGTGCACCTAGGAACACACACACACACACACACACATACAAACACACAAAGCCCGAGGGTTTCTTAGTGTCCCAGCACAGCGGGCTGTCTCTGCCTCACCTCAGCACAGCGTCCCAGTTCTGCTTGTTTAAAGATCAGGCCGTATTGTTGGGAAAATGATTTTGGCGGCGAGTGAGGTCCACTCGCATTTCAAAGTCGTTAGTCAGCCACCAGAACAGGTGTAATTTCATCTCCTCCTCCTCCTCCATCAGGCCCGTTTCTCTCTCTCCCTCTCTCTCTCTCCCTCTGACCTGCCAGCCTCGACAGTAATAATAGCACAAAGTGGGACAGAGCACATGAAGTATGTTGTTTTTCTCCCACTTTTTGTGTTGGTCTGTCAGACTCACCCTGGGTTAGATTACGGGCTGACCCCGGTGGAGTACTGTCACTCACACATACTGTGCGGTACATGAACACAAAAACGCAAACACACAGGGAATTACTGAGAAAGAAAGAAAGACAGAAAGGAGGAAAAGACAGAAAGAAAGCAAGAGGAAGAGAGGAGCATCCATCTTGTCTTGCTGCCATCCAAATATCAAATATTGATGTCCATATTCCGCAGTTACTTCACCTGCTTTAAATAGGGTACTGATATCATTTATAATGTGAATTTGAGCTGCGGCTCAAAGACATTGATTAATTGTTCAGGTTGGAAATGAGACCTCGCAGCAAAGGGCAGAGATTTTAATCATACCACACAGACCTATAAGCTTATAGAGCTCAGATTTGTGACTTCTGGAAATGTTTGGTCTTTACCTTTTTTGGCTCGAAATATTCAAGTTTACTATATTAAGCTCATAGTTGGTCAATTAAATTTTATTTGCTGTGTATTTATTTTTGAATCAGCATCTGGCATCACTGATTTGATGAGGTTTTGGGTATACAGTGTATAAGCGACACTCAGTTTCCAGTTTGAAAATGGATTCAGTCTAATAGCGTGTGTTCTTTTGCACTATACTAAGATGTTTTTCCAGGATTTAGTCAGCCCTCAATTATGACAACGGGGAGGACATAATTCTCTGTAAATTGATGTAGGGCAGGGTGACACAGTGTATAAGGAAATATAATCCGTAAAGTGAAAATGTTCACCAAGCACAGCTCTCACGTAGGGCTGCAACTAACGATTATTTCAATATTTAATAAATATTTCAGTCCAGAAAATGTCTGAAAATAGTGAAAAATGCCTATCAAACTTTCCCAAACCCCAAGTTGACATATTGAAATGTCTTGTTTTGTCCCACCAACAGTCCAAAACACAAAGACATTTAGTTCAGTTGTATAAGAGATGAAGAAGTCTCACAAATGAGAAGATACCAATTAACATTTGGCATCTCTGCTTCAAAAATATCTTAAAAACAATGAACTCTATCAGAATAGTTGGCAGTTAATTTTCTGTGGAGCCTGTGCAGCCTATACCATAACCAGATCCAAAATGATATTCATATCATACAAGAATGTCAGTATTGTACATGGTAAATATGTCGTCGTGCTCAGTTTCAAGGTTTGTCAAATTACTTTTTAGCTGAAATTGTATTTGCACATTTGTACTTTTTGTCTCATTT
Source organism: Xiphias gladius (assembly GCF_016859285.1). NCBI lineage: Eukaryota > Metazoa > Chordata > Actinopteri > Istiophoriformes > Xiphiidae > Xiphias > Xiphias gladius. Next base: position 14,119,640 of record NC_053403.1, on the reverse strand, counting down.
TGATTACTGCTGAACCTCTAATAAAAAAAAGTACAAATGACAGCGTTTGCAAATTTAATTTGACTTCAATTGAAAATGAGGGTTTTAATTTGTAAATGGATTCAGTAATTGTAATTCATTTCCTGTGAATGTTTTCCTCTTGTTTAATTTTTAAACTGAAAGTGGCTAATTCTTTCCTCACACCACTTCATTGAAATAGGCGTGTCTCGGGTGACTAAGAAAACAGCGCAGACCTCACACACAAAGTTTCGGGGAGTTGTCTGTTGATACCTGATACCCCCACCCCTCCCCTTTACCCTTTAAAGCCCCCTCTGTCCCTTACTTCCACCAACCCGCCCTTTTCCCACCACATCCATCGCACCTCATCTGGGTTATGGTCAGGCGTCCTCTCTGGCCGCCTGCTTGCCGAAGGCCAGCCTGCCGTCTGGAGTCCTCAGGGAGTCTGCAGCAGGGCCAACAGTGCTTAGCCCAGTAATGCTACTTTTAGCTTGTTTAAGTGTCTCACTCCACCTGTTGTCACATACTTTTTTAGCTTTGGAGAAAAGGTGATAACTGTTTTTGTTGTTGTTGTTGTTGTTGTTTCTGTATGATGCTCTATGAGATGTCCCTCAATGGCTCTTCATCCAACAGAGCCCTGATTGAAGTCTCCCGTCTGTTGGCTAGTGGAGGAAGCAGTGAGAGACGGGGGGAGCGGCGGTGTTTGTTGACCCCAGGGATCTTTGCAGGATTTAAATGTATGACCACCAGAAGAAAAAAGTGAGAGAGATGGAGGAGGGGGATGAAAAAAGAGGGGAAAAAAGGTTCTTTTAGACGTAGCCTTTTCCTCTGGTGCGCTGGGAGAGGCCCCGAGTATGGCAGCTGTCCCAGTCTCTGTGTGTGTGTGTGTGTGTGTGTGTGTGTGTGTGTGTGTGTGTGTGTGTGTGCGTGCGTGCGTGCGTGCGTGCGTGCGTGTGTGTGTGTGTGTGTGTGTGACAGAAAGACAGAGAGAGAGAGAGAGACCAAGTTAGAGGAGGAAAGGGGTCAGGTTGCACCCCTCTTTCACCCCTACAACCCCATACAGACACATTCACACAAAGTTACATGCAGCAGCAGTAGCTAAATACGAGCACAGCCCAACCCTGATTGCCAAGATTGCATTGGCGTCATAGACAGTCGTTGCAAAATCTGCCCGGCGACAAGGCATGTGGACAGATCATAGGAGTGTGGAGTGTAACAGCTACCCCCCTGGCATCCTTCTAGTAGGCTGGCATCCTAGTTGTGGCACCGAGGAGCACTTCAATTTCAGCTTAGTGTACAGTGATTCTTGTAAGATTTATGTTTAGTTGACAGCTGAGTGTTACTGAGAGAGTATGCCGTTAAAACTTCTAGTCACCTCCGTCTGAGCTGTACTGAAGGAAGAAATGATTTGGGACACTTAATATTCTCGTGAAATAAAAGTCATTATTCTTGATTCCATTATGGTAGATAACTATGGGAAAGGAGGAGATGGAGTCAAAGCGAAGCAGACAAGTGAAAAAAGGAAGCAAAATGTGGAATGTTCAAAAAAACGCTGTATCCCAAGACCCCCCACATTTTTACGCTATTGTTTTCTTCTCTGGCAATCTTAGAGAAAAATAATCTCCACAGACAGCTGTTCACACAAATCTCCCACTGTTTATATGATCTGAACTTCTTAATGGTATCTGTAAAGATTGATCCAGTTGTAATGAGCGAAACTGGGAGCCTCACAAAAATCCGTGAATCAAAAAATAAAAACGATGCTGACGTCTTCCCATGGAGTCTAGGTGAGAACTATTTTCATTCAGTAAATGTCTGCTTTCAGTCACCCTGGAGAAGACAGTTTGTCTGGTCACTGTCCTGTTAGTTCCCCTGGAGCGTCTGCTGACAGGACCATTGTCTCTGAGGATGGAGACACCCGGACGGAGGTCAAAGGTGGTGCGGCCTGAAACGACAGAATCCTTCAATAACCCTTACACGCCACTCACCTCTTGCTTTTGAAGTGGAGTCCCAGTTAGATGAGAAGATCGATACAACCATACCAGTGGTAAAAACGGTATAAGGCGACAGCCAGCAGCTGGTTAGCTTAGCTTAGCATAAAGACTAAAAGCAGAGGGGAAACGGCTAGCGTGGTTCTGTCCAACCTGGGGGATAGTGACTTAATCAATTAGCTGTAAAGGTGGTGGTAGGCTGATTATTCCGCCTTCGGGCAGGACCAGGGCTATTTAAGCTAAGACAAGCAAAGAGGCTGCTGACTGCATCAGGAGACAAACATGAGGGTGGCACAGATCATCTCATCCAACTTTCAATAAGACAGCGAATAAAACACATTTCCCAACATGTCCAGTTAGTCCTTCAATATTTAGATTTTTTTTTGCAGTGTAATGGTCTCTGGCTTACCAGAATTTAGCAAAGTATTAGATTTACCCACATAGTGAAGTGATGATTGTTGTCCTCTTCAAAAACTATGCTGAATGTTGGAAACTGGAAAGTGAATACCATAGATAAAGGATCTTACTTTCATGTGAAAAATGGAACAACAACTTCTACAGCCATTGTTTTGACATTGCTTTTATTTAAGAAGCACGAAACAACCAAAACATCTGTCTTTCACCAAAGCCTATTCAGTTCTTGCCTTGATAAAGATCATTCATAAGTCATATTTAAGAGAGCTGAGTGAGAGCCGGGCCAGCCAGGGAAAGCCAGCAAGGTGTGAGGTCAGCGGGTCACAGACGGCCTGTAAGCCAGTCACAGTCTGACGGAGTCAAACCCCCCAAACAGACTGGAGAATCCATCTAGAAACCCAGAGCAACCAGCGTGGGCTTTCTAGAGGAACGCACCAGACAGGAAACCACATGATATGTGTGCTGGAGTGTCTACTGTGTGTGTCTGTGTGAGAGTATATGTGTGTGTGTGTGTGTAGGTGTTTCTTTCTCTGTTATACGCATATACTTTCTGTGGTGTGGGACGAATGAGGTCATCTGAGTGGAGACTGTCTCATATTGTGACCATGATTGTTTAGTGGAAGTCAATCAGTGCATAATATGTCATGCCAAGATTCCTCATTTTATTGATTACTCAGAGTTTTCAAGGAAAATCACATTATTGGCAGATGTTACGTTTCTCTCTACTGAACGTTTTAACATGATGGAGTTGATTCTTAAAGAAACGACAACACTGAATTCAAACTCCTCCAAAAATGACATTACATGAACTGGAGTCCTGGGTAAAGTAGTAAAACATTTTATTCTTTGTTCCCATTAAATTCCATAAATAGAGCCCTTGATAGCACAGCCCACCTTTTATTCGCTCTGGTCTGCTCATCTGCCATTGGTTACAAAAAAAGGAGCATATTTCCTCATTTTGCTGGGAAGGAAATGAAATTGCAACAATTGTGCTTTGGTTATGGAGGAACCTGCCTGCCCTGCCCGCCCTGCCTGCCGCGAGAACTTCCTCTGCTGCTCTGCTGGGAGATTGGATTTCTCTCTCTGCAGCGCAGATTCAGAGAGGTAGCAGAGAGGTCACCGAGGCCAGGTGGGCTGTGACCTGGGTCTCGGTACTGACTGCCTTAATACTACACACTAGAGCTGCTACTGATGACTAATATTCATTATCTTTTAAGTATTTCCTTTTTTTTCAAATACACATACTGTATATATTTTTTTTCTTTTATGTCTTTGCCATAGATTGTTGTGTTCTTGTGACTTATGTGTTTAATGCCTGGCTGCAAACTAAATTTCCTGCTGGATAATTATATAGATCAAGTTAGTCTACAAAATGCACACAATCTTAAAAGTGTAAACCTCAAATTTCTTCTTTTGTCTGAGCATCCGTCCAAAACCCAAAGATATTTAATTAACAATGTTAGAAACAGAAAAAACAAAACAAAACAAAACAGAAAAGCAGGATATTTTCGGGAACCAGCCAATGTTTGGCATTTGTGCTTGATAAATGAACAATAAATCAATCAATAGATCATCAAAATCATTGTCAACCAGTTGCCATTGATCAAGTAATCGATTAATTGACAAATTGTCTAAGCAGTACTTTAGACTTGCACAAAATCTGTCTTCCAGATAATTGCCTCGGTTGAATTTGCCTTATAGGAATCTGCTTTATAGATGCACCAATCCAACTTTCTCTCTCCTGTTACCGATTTGGATTCCTCAACGTAGGGTATCCTCCGATACTGGGCAGTGATCTGACATAAGTGCTCTTTTTTTCCCCAAATTTAAAATCAAATTTTATGTAATGTAACATGAGGTCAGGGACTGCTGTAGTTCTAAAAAAGTTATATCCAATGAATCGGATCAGTGCATCGTTAATTTGAATAACATTAACGCTCAAACACCCACCCCCCTTTTGGGGGTTATCTGCCTAAATTAGAACAAATGTATTGTTTAAGTTCATTAGACCCTTGCAAAGAATTTAGACATAAAGTTTTTCAAGGATTTCGTATATTGCTGGACTGCCAGACTGCTTTGAAGGTAGGGAGACATCTTTTTTTTTTTTTTTTAATTATATTGTTTTAGTTAAATGCTGATGTGCTTTGAAAAGGATCCTTTTTACACAGAGTCAATTCTGTCAATAAATTAGGTCTTCAATAATAGTATTCATATATAAACATTTTTTTGGAATATTATTAGCAGTGTGTGAAAGTTCTACATAGTACTAGCACCTCGCAGTTGGAACAATAGGTTGTAAAAGGATAAAAGCTACAGCACAACATATAGTGTAATAGAAAGAATAATGCATTGTGCAAGCTTTCAAGCAACATTGAGAACATTTCAAATTTGCCTTTTTATTTTCAATTTGTGTTAGATTTATGTGTTGGTGTTTTTAAAATTTCCTAAGGAAGCACATCTGTCCATGTAACCATGTTTGAACTGGACATAACTGGCATTGATGTCCAGAGAGACACATTTTACTCTCCCTGTCCTTGATTCTTTCTGTCTGTCTTCCTGTCTCTCGCTACCTGTCTGTCCCACCTTCTCTTTCTCCGCCAGCCTGCCCGCCTCTCCGTCTCTCCCTGTGTGTCTCTGGCTAGAGTGATGATTCAGGGCCTATTGTGAAGTCAGCAATCTGATACAGAGCCTGCCAGAGACCGGGGGGGGCTGCACGAAGCAGAGGGGGATGAGAAACAGAAGGGATTATGAGTTTTCTCATAGCCAGGTCTATGCTGGAGCCTGGGGCGCTTTGGCACCTTTACCTGTCCTCTGCTTTACCTGTTGCTCCCATTCTGTAATTTGGCCTGTGGTCTCTCCCTCTTTGTCTTCCCTTATCTTCATCTTTCTTCCACCCAGGAGCTCTTCGCTGCCCCTTTTTGGACTCCCTGCCCTTCCCTCTTTTCTTTTTCACACTTACATACTGTACGTCCTCTTCTCCCTCAATCTGCCTTCCCTCTTCGCAGGCATATGGTATTGTGAGTGATTTTATTAGGAAGGTGATATGAAGTGTTTCAAGGCCTGGTATGATGGAACAGCTTGCGACTTCTGAGACATTCAACTCGTGTTCACTCCTCAGGGCGCAGGGCGGCAGTAACTTCTAATAATCGGCTGCATATTGGATCTGAGAGCAGATGGCATGTGTGTGTGCGAGAGCATACCTATCTGTCTGCTGAATGTCTCTCCATGTGTCTTTTTTCGAGGATATCTACCTTATGTTGTACCTCTCACATGCAGACACACGCTGTGATGTCATGAGCAGCATTATTTAACAGGCAGCTGGGAGGCCATTCATCATTTAATTAAAAGCGTCTGAAAAGGATCTCAGGCCTAATGAGATTAGCTTTAATTATTGATGCTGCTGCCACCACAGACACGCACTTACACACACAGGCTCACAAACACACTCACACACACACACACACACACACACACTCCAGTTATGACCACAGTGGACACTCAGACTTTCTTAGAATTAGACGCACAAAACACTTTCATGTGCACTTTTTGCTTTTCAGTTCTTTGCTGTCTTACCTGATCTGTTTCCTGATGCACACACACACACACACACACGCACGTCACTGATTGGGATGTAGAGGTGCTCGGGGGGTGGGTGGGTGCATTCAGAGGGGAAAGGCTGCGGTATGGAGACTGAGCAGGGGGGCGGTGCGGTAGCTGCGGTCGGGTTGGGGATGAGGAAGGGTGAAGGAGGGGGTGCAGGAGGATGGTGTTGTGTTTCTTCAGGTCTCACACAGCAGCAGAGAGGAGCTCTTACTGTTGTAGTCCACTCACTCTACTCTCCATTTCATCAAGCTGAATTCTGCCGCAAAACATGGAGTCCATATAAAAACCAGTGGATGTTTTTCAAAAACCTTCTGTCTTAACCCTTTAACATCTTTTTCTCCCCTTTTATTTTCCCTTAAAAATGTATCCTTGAAGTGATCAAACTCCTTGTCTTGTAATCATTTAATAAAAATCATAAACACGATACTGTAAAAGTGGAATTTCGGCCAGAAGGCGTAGCATCAAGCCAGTAAGAAATATGTGGGATAGCGGCTCACCACTGGCCCTGTGTAAGCAGACTGCTCGGTCTTTAGCGACCCCTGGTCGGCCCTGTTGCTTTCATGGAGCAGAGATTTTCCTTTTTTTCCCCCAGAGTCTCAGTTTGTTGCTGTTACAGATGATAATGACACAGCGCGGAGAAGACATTTAGCCATCTGTTGAAACAGGACAAAAATTCTCTGAGAAGTATAGCATCCTGTTCTCCCCCTTTATTTCCGCCTAAAAAGCTGTGAGGTTTTGAACACTCATTCATATGCATAGTCTCGTTAAATCTCTTCATTTTTTGTGGCTGCACCATTTCATTATTTTATCAAATAGAAATATTCTAGATGTCTTATGTATCATTTTATTTTCATTTCCCCAGAATTCAGCCTGACATACTTAGTTTATTTGCAACCCTCAGATGCACTTGGCTTCACAGCAAGAGTCTGTAATGACCACCTCTAAGCTGCTGCTTGTTGGGCCTTTTTAAAATTGCTTAAAGATGGATTTGTTCTAAATATCTTTTTCTAATAATCTAATATTCTTTTGCTTCCATTGTAAATCGAGCCTTAACTTTAATTACCATTGTGAACAAACAGGTATAAGTTAATAGGATGAGGACATATCTGTAATATTATATCCTATATAATGTGACAACGTCTACCTTGGAGACTTATCTCTGCCTGCCCTTGTGCTATGACTCATACTCGTCATGCAGCATGGCGCTAGGAGTCATGTATTGACCCACATATTGAGTCGTTCAGATCAATTATTTAGGGCTGCTGAAGAAATTGATTAACCTTTTTGTCTATATAGAAATGTTTATGATTAATCAACTAACTATTTCAGCACTACGCTTATCCATTCAGTTCACTGTGCAGTTGTCTGTCCCAGTCTCTGACTTTCTTTCTACTGATGCATGTTGTATCTTTAGACATTTCATGCTGAGCTGTGTGTTCTTGAGTGTGTTTCTGTGCCACTGACTAGAGTGATGGCCAGAGAGAGTGTGTGTGTGTGTGTGTGTGTGTGTGTGTGTGTGTGTGTGTGTGTGTGTGTGTGTGTGTGAGTGTGTGTGTGTGTGTGTATGTGTGTGTGTGTTTGTGTGCCTGGTCAGCCATGGACTGGTTTAGGTTTCTCCCAGTTGTTTTTTTAATCACTCTCATCAGATTAGCTGAGCAGGGGCAGTCGAGGCCAAACGCTTCACAATTAACAGCGCAGAACCGGCCTGCACACACACGTACATACACACGCATCCATCAGTGACTTTTCATTTGTCTCCAGTGAGTAAAGCTGCATTAAATCATGTCTGTGATCCCCTCACTCTCCGAGACAATGAGGAGCCAATTTAAAAGGCAGCTATGAAGACCACCAGGATGGCAGGCAGGATGGAGAGCAGCCTTAGTTACTGTTCTCCTCTACTGCTCCTCCTCCCCAAACGTGTATTCACAATTAGATTAAAATAATCTTCGGGATTTTATAATTAGTGAGGTGCACTGACCACACCTTGCATCATTTGTTTGGCCATAAATACGCACAGATGAAAACACAAGAAGTTATTTTTAAAGATGACCCTAAATCCAGCAGGACTAACTTGCTAGCTTATAATTGAAATCATCAAACTCCATGACTCCTTGCCTTGTCAGCAGAAGAATTGCATCAATTAATAAAAATCAGAAACACGTGATACTGTAAAAGTCGAATTTCAGCCAGGAAACATAGTACCAAGCCAGCAAGAGATGCGGGGTAGGGGCTCACCATTGGCCCGATGTAGGCAGACCACTCAGTCTTTAGCAGTCGATCTGTCGTTGGCAGTGCTGGACAGTAATGTATTACTTAGTAATAGCTTACAGTAATGAGACTACTTTTTAAAGTAGCAAGTAGTGTAGTGAGTAATTAGTAACATAACATAATAACTTTTTGAATGACTAACGTGTAATGGGTAATAGAATACAGTTTTCAAATAACTTGCCCAACACTGGTCTTCAGCAAGTCTCTAAGAATGCGATCGAAACCAGGAGATCTAAGAATGATTTAGGAAGGTAAAAATTGATTTCATGGAGAAGAGGCTTCAGGCTGTTACTTTCCTTTTTTTCCCCCAAAGTCTCAGTTTGTTGCTGGAGCAGCTGATATCAGAAATGATGTCTCACTCACTGTTAAAACTGAGCTAAATTTTGTTGGCAAGTTATACTTTTGAAGATTCTAAGCTTTATCTTAATTTGTCTCTCTTAAAAGGCTATATTTTAAGCATAAGACCAGTTCTACTGGATCTGTTGGGCAGATCCTGAGGTGCCACCGCAGTAATGTTTGCCTGTGTACTTCCGTTCCAGACTTGTCTATATTCAAGGTAGCAGCTCACCGTTCTCCCCCTTGTCATTGCTTCTTTAGCCTTTACTTTAGCCTCATATTAAAGGAAGAATTTGACAGAATGGAAAATAGGCTTATTGGCTTTCATTCCAAGTGTTGCGTGAGAGGACTGATACCCCTCTCATTTCTGTATGCTAAATCTAAAGCTACAGCCAGGAGAGATTCTTACCTTAGCTTGGCATAAATGCTGGAAACAGATGGAAACAGCTAGCCTGGCTCTGTGCGAAGGTATAAAAAAAGAGAGAGAAAGAAGTCCCCCAACCAGCATGTCTAAAGTCCATTAACACGTTATGTCAATTTGTTTAATCAGTGCAAAAACCTAAATGTAAAAATTACAGTTTATGGTTTTGAGTGGGGTTATATGCCTATATGACTATTTCTTGAAAACACAGAATTTCATTTTACATCACATTTACACCACAGTGTGAGCAGGAATTGTCTTGACTGGTGTAACATCTCTGTGCTAGATAGCTTGGAGCAACCGTGCTGCATGTTGTTCTCTCATTTCTCAGATTGTTCGTATTGTCTTGGGGGTTCAACATAGAGGCCAGTGTCTAGTTTTAGCTCTATTTTTGTACTTTTTCTCTCTCCCTGGGCGAAGGTTCAAAGACATGTGATACTTTAGGTGAAGAAACTATGTGTGAATATACTTTGATTTCTGTGCCCTTCAAATCGTGAGCTACACCAGTCAGCTCTTGGCAGGTTCAAGTGAGCATAGACATGTAGAGAGAGGTACACCTAGGCAGAGAGAGAGAGAGAGAGATGTTTTGGGAGAGTACCTTTTCAGTCATACACCTCCTCCTCCTCCTCCTCCACCTCTTCTCTGCTCCACAGACTCACCCTGTTCTTCCCTTTCACTCCCTCACTTCTTTTTTTCTTTTATAGCTTCCTACTACACCTGAAAAAGGGGCATTTTTGGAGGCATAAAGAGAGGGATAGTTTTACACCTCCCCAGGCTGGGGGAACTGGGGGGTGGAGGAGGAGTGGAGGAGGGAGGGAGGAGGCTCGGCACAATGTATTTTACATGAAAGGAAGGGGATTGAGTTACCACACCGATAACCACTCATACAAATGGGGAGAGCAGAGAGCTTTGAGCAGGGGACAGGTAAACGGGTGGGACTCTGTGTGTGTGTGTGTGTGTGTGTGTGTGTGTGTGTGTGTGTGTGTGTGTGTGTGTGTGTGTGTGTGTGTGTGTGTGTTTGTGTGTGAAAGAGAGAGAGAGAATGTGGAGGATAGATGGAGATGGATGACGTGTTTGTGTGGTGAGTAACATCCTTCATGAGTGTGTTTTGTGGTCGACACACACCAGCCAATGTCAGAGACAGGGATGGCTGGATCACGTTGCACAGGTGCGTGTGCGTGTGTGTGTGTGTGTGTGTGAGAGAGAAAGACTTTTTGAAATAGCTTCTCTCTTTGAGTCCTTTTAGCTACCAAAGCACATTTCTTCGTCTGATCCTAACTTTTTTATTATTTTTTTTTAAGTTAAAAACTTTAAAAAAAAAAAAAAGGAATAATTCAACATTTTGGGAGATGAGTTTGTTCGCGTTGCCAAGAGTTAGATGAAAAGGTCAGTACCACTCTCATGTCAATATGATGGATGATATTAAACTACAGCAAGCAGCTAGTTAGCTTAGCTTAGCATAATGACTGGAAACTGAGGGAAACCGCTAGCCTGGCTTTGGTAAAATGACAACTTTTTATTTTTACACTTCGGTTTTTGTGCAAGTTAAACAAACTAGATATAATGCATAAATTAGTGAGCTTTAGAGATACTGGTGTACGGATTCAGAGCTTCATATTATGAGATTCATGGTTACTATACAGCCATGAGACTGGTTTTGATCCTCTGAAAGCGATATAGAATATTAGCCAAAATGTCAAACCACTCCTCTAAGGTCACATTTTATTAGTTGTAAAATAATTTAAAATGCGCTAAATAAATACAATAAAAAAGAACCTAAAAATCTCACTTCATAATAAATGAAGAGAACCAACAACAAGGCAAATGAGATAAAGAGGATAGGTCTTTCTCCGTCTGTCTTACTGTCCACTGAGGGGAAGATAAACTGCTGTTGTTCCTCTTGAAGAACAAAGTTGTACTCGAGGGGCTCTTAAAAGGGAGCAAGGCACCTCTGTCAGACACTTTTAAAACACTCCTAAAGTCAACAAAAACCAAAGCCAAGACCTGTCATTTAGCTATCTAATATAGTACCTGCTTCCTTTGCTCAGTTCACTGCTCTGATGTGCCCATGCAATGCTACTGTTTTTGTTTTCTTTCTCTTTTTCCCCCTTTTTTTTTTTCTGTATTTCATCAGGCATGTTTTGGGACACTTCCCCTGCTCCCTTCTCCACTTGAGTGAAAACATTTCATCGGGGATGTTTTTGGACGACCCCCTCCCGATGGGGTCCTATCTGGCTAATAATAAAGTGCTTGAGTTGTCAAGCGATTTGGCAAGACCCTAATCTGTTCTGACAGCTAGTCCTCCACGTACACTCTCAAACCCAGGACACGCACAGGAGCGCATGTACGTGCATACGGCGTGCACGTATCGCAACAGATATTTGCACTGATGTGTGCACACAGGTCCGCAGACAGTCTATCAATCAAGATGTTAATATGGGGTTTGGGGGATAAATGCTGTGGGACAGGGCCGCATGCTGTCGCCATGGTGACTGAGTTAAAGGTGGCTGGTTCACACTTGGAGACAGTGGCCGTGTTCCAAATTGGTCTCTAGGCCTCTACTCATTTGGCACCCTTCTCAGCTGTTGTCAGCTGCCCGGTACGCGCAATGTAACGTTCAAACTGCTACATATGTTGTAAAAGGGTCAGTTCACCCAAATTAAAATTCTCACTTAATTATAGCGGTATCTAGCCTGACAGACATGTCTGGGTTTGTCTGCCAACTGAGTTTTGAGACCCTGGCCGTAAAGTATACCTCCACAACTCCCCAAGCTGCGCGGGCCCTAATATCCCGGCTCTGTGGAAATTGATTGACACATGATGACATTCATTGTATTTAAAGATGCGATACAAAAATGAAAAGGAAATTCACGTTGTTTTAAATTATTACTGACTGACATTTTCCTTGACTCATAGTGTCGCCTAAGTGACTTTTGGAATTTACCAACAAACTTAGTAAAGTGACATTGATGTTTAGATCAGCAAATTCCATCAATACAAGATGCACTCTGCCAGGTGCCCGTTAGCAGAATAGCACGACAGGTTTTTTATTTTGATGTACAATACTAAATGTTATGCTACGGAATGCTCGGATGCACTTTTGAAAGTCTGGATGATAACTCTAAGAGGATTTCCACAACTAGTAACAGACATAGTCCAGCCTTGACTGACACACAGGCGACAGTTTTCATGAGTAGAAAGTAGTTCCAATGAAAACTCTTCATAGTGAGGTCTGTGGATTATCCTGATTAACTCTGACTGTTTCTTTTAGACATGTTGCCGTTGTTTTGTTTTTTTTTACTAAAAGTTTCAAAGCTGTGAGCGCCACAAATGGAAATGTACTCACCACCACTCACGTACTGGGGCGGAGGCAGAAATGTCTAGTCTCAAAACCTAGCTGAATAAATGGCACGGATACATTATTTTGTAGTTTGAGTGCACTGACCCTTTAACATTTTGTTAGTATGGGGGACGATCTGGTGAGGTTTTGGAGAAGAGTTGGAAATTGGTGCTGGCCTGGTTAAAGCATGTTTATGAGTGTGATCATTTCACACATGGTGTGTCTGTGTGTGTGCCTGTGTGTGATTTGTCTCTGTGTGTGCGTGTTTGGGCATCTGCCTCCTCTGGTAACACCTTGACGACGACAGGGAAAGAGTGCCATCTTCAGACTTAGGCAGCTGGGAGATTTACGTGTGTGTTGGTGCACGAGTCCACCTAGTTGATGTCGCAACCCCCTACACCCCCACAAATCCCTCCGGCTCAGCTACACTTCATATATGAAACACACGTGCGGCCCGTGTGGTTTCAATTAACAAAGATTGGATGTGTGTGCTCAGGTGTACATGTGAGTCACTGTGCAGAGGGGTGCCGAGGGGGGGCGGGGTGGTGGTGGGGGGGGTTGTGGCATGGTGCGAAGTTTATGGTCTGGCCTGTACTTCGTACTGCACAGCAAGACATTGACATTACATCCTCACCACGTCTCCATTTACCGTTTTAGCTTCGTGGAAGCACTCACCCGAGAGCTGCCATCGGCAGGATTTGATTTGATTTTAGGGGCTCCAACTTGTTTGAGTTATGTTTCGTATTTGAAATTCTTCACCATATTATTTTCATACACAGGCTATCAGTGCAATGTGGAATTCTGTTTTCTTCTACATGAGGAATGGGCCTAGACAACAAAAGCTACATCTGTTACATTTAAAAATTTGTTTGGTTTTAATTGTAAGCTCAAGTGAGTCTGTAGTGAGTGACAGCCGAGCAAAAGAGAGAGAGAGAGAGAGAGAGAACGAGAGGGGAGGAGGATAAGAGAAAAAGAGGGGGAGGAGGCAGAGGAGGAGGGAAACAGTACGAGTGAAATGTTCCCCAATACTGGAGGAAGACAGAAGCTGTGTGTGGATTGACCTCAGAGAGAGAGAGAGGGAGAGAGAGAGGAAGAGAAGAGTGTATTCTATGTGCGTTGTCTTGTTTTTCCAGCCACTACATGTTTGATCAGAGTGAAAGAGAGAGACGCAAAGAGAAACAGAATGCGTTTTCTCTTGTAGAGCAGAAACAAGAAAAGCGTGGCCCCTGGATCACAAACTGAGAGGCAGGTAGACAGAGACGAGCCGAGGTGTATTCGTGCTGGAGGCGTGCGTTGAGTGCGTTTCTATTTGTGTGTGTGAGACCAGCAAGCCTGTGTCTGACGGGAAGCTGGAGGATCGTACAGCTCTGTAATGCTTTGTGGAAGTACAGGACTGTTAACTGACCTGATTACACCCTGAGGTAGGAATGGATCTTTAACTCTGTCTGAAAGTGTGTGTGTAAGTGTGTTTTATGCCCAAACTCATGCTCTAGTTTTATTTTTAACTCAGTCAATTGTAGTGTTTTCTGTACAATTAGTGTATTTAATATCTTATTTTTCTTGTCACACTACTGACTATTGTATGTAAAAGATAGATGAATATTGCTATTTACTATTTGATATGACATTAATTTGGATGAATATTCAGAGCATTCAAAAAAAAAAAGGTTAGTAGGCTATGGTGACCGCACTGCAATTGTTGCCAGGTATTATTCACATTAATTTAAGTAGTTATTTCAGACTATAACTATATTTCAAGATAGGACAAATGCAGACAGTTTTTGTTTTTTAAAGAATATAGTTTTATTGTGTTCTAAATTATATAGACAGAGCTTTTGTTTTCGAAACTATAAATTATCATTATGAGATATTCTTAGATATTTATATTTGCAACATTTGGGGTTAGATGCAGGATTATAGGAAAGTATCTCATTCATCTGTTGTCTTTTTATTTTTATTTTTTTTCCAAAATTCAGAAAATGAGTTAAAAATTCACAATTAATGGCAATTCACAAGCATTTGAAATTATGGCAGTGTTTTAAGTGGAATTGCTCCGTTTATAGCAAAGACATCATTTGAATTTTTTTTTTTTTTTAATTGGGTTATGAATCAAAACGTTCCTCATATACAACCGTCAAACTTGTCCAGCAGATATTCTCAAAGCGTCCATATATCAGTTGTGTATGTGGCTGTGAGTGTGTCTTCGACTCTATGCATGGTATCGGATGTCCCATTGCAGATGGGTTGGGTTATTACCAGAAACACATTGCGCTATTCTTCCCTCTTCTTTCTCCCTCTCTACCCCCTTTTCTCTTCCTGCGCAGGGCTTTTGCCGTTTGCCAGAAACAATAACAAAAACCTTGTTGATGCCTCTTTTATGTCAAATTTTATATTCTTGAGTGGGCTTGCTAAGAGCAAAAAAATTAGAGAATAAGGAAACAAAACTAGGACCAGATCTAGGACTGCTTCTGCTTATTTCCGTCTCACCCCTACTGTTTCTTATTACCGCCTTTTAGGGTCACGTTATTATTACATCCATTAGATGATAAATATCATTAGCAAGTAAAAACACAAACATAGCAGTGTGTAATTCCCTTAAATAAATCATTGTTATTAGTGCTAATTACCTCTGGTACCTGTATTTATCCCTCAGGGAGTCCCTGAACCGGGCAGGTTGAGTTCTAGACCGGTCACCCAGCCAGCCAGGTCAAAGGTTGCCTATTTAAGTGGCTCAGGTGACACAAATGGGTATTTCAGCCATCGTGGCCACCTAAGAGTGCGTTTAGAGGTTTTGTTGTTAGAGATGAAATTGTGCGTGTTATACTAAAAGACGCCCAATATCTGAATGCAGTACTTCCTTTTTTCAAGTAATCTAGATGGAATAGAGAGCGCTTGGATTTCTATAGTTTTATTTCTGTCCGACAGCTTTTCATAAATAGTGAAGTTTTAATGGGTCTCGATTGGATAGTAAAACATGATGTGTACCAGATATAGTATAAGTGTCTCTTAATGAAATTTAAGTCAAAAAGTTTTAGCACACGACAGAAAAAAAAAATTTTTTAGATTATTTGTATGTGTTAAACAGAAATGACAAAAATGCAAATGGTTAAATAAAACAAAGGTATTGTATATATTGAAAACACAGAACAAGTATTTCTGATAGACAAAGATAAAAGTGGTGAGATAGTGAAAGAGGTGAGACAGTCAGAGAGGTCGACAGTGAGAGAAAGTGTGCGGTGGATGAAGCCCGATGATAAAAGCTTTTCAGGATCAAAGCCTGCGTGTGCTTGTGTTTTTACAGATCATGTTGAGACAGAAACAGCCGGGCTTGTGTGTTTCCATGTGTGTGTGTGTGTGTGAGCGCGCGGATGCGGGCCATGCACACCCCCGCATCTGTATGTAGCGCTGCGTGTGCGTTACATGTGGATTGCAGTTTCTCACGGCCATGCTGTTGATGCCGTGACTGACAGCCTTGTTAAATTTCGGTAAAGCATGAAACCTGACATGAAAGTGGCTTGTGTGCGTGTGTGTGTTTGTACGTGTGTGTGTGTGTTTGTGTGTGTGCGCGCGCGTGTGTGTGTAAAGTGATCCATACGAGGGCACCGACTAACCTTTGAACCCTGTC
>NC_053403.1:14096145-14098645 GCF_016859285.1 Xiphias gladius | reverse complement strand
ACACACACTGAGGCACTTCTGCTCTCCTCCGCTAACCGCTTGGTAAAGTGTGTGTATGTGTATGTGGGTGGGTGTGTATGTGTATGTGGGTGTGTGTGTGTGTGTGTGTGTGTGTGTGTGTGTGTGTGTGTGTGTGTGTGTGTGTGTGTGTGTGTGTGTGTGTGTGTGTGTGCTCGCATTTGAGACTATATGTGTGGGTGCAAGCCCAAAATCCCACTGGAAACTATTCCCTCTACAAGAGCATTAAAACATCACCGCTCTCTTAGATGTCAACACCAGCGAGCCGTCTCTTCTCTTTTTCTTCCCCTTGTCCCACTCTCTTTGTTTCTCCCCTTTTTTTTTCCCCCTGTCCATCTGTCTTTCTCTTTCCTTCTTCTCATCTTTTTCCTGTGTCACCCTTGATCTCCCCCTCTCTCATTCTCTGTCCTCTGGAATTGTTTTTGACAGGGCAGTTTGATGTAATAGTCCTGAATGTAAGTGCTTTTGTTGAGGGCAATCCTTTGATCTATTGCTGATTTAACAGGCTGTGGAGACCACTCTTAATGGTAATGTAATGGAAAAAGTGAGATGCTGCATTTTAGTCAACTTGATGTGTCATAACACACTCACACTCACAGAAATAGCTGTGCTCAGAGTGGACTTAATGGTGCATTCAGACCATATTAGAGCACATTAAATTATTTTTGATGAGTTCACAGTTAATGGCTTAAGCAGACAGAGCTGGGACTACACACTTACAGCCAAAACAAACTACATACCCCACATTCCCCTCACCTGACATCAGCCAGCGCTTGGGCCCGCGAGCCATCTCCATAGCAACTCATTTGTCTTCATTAGGCCTTGTCCAATGGGTTATATTGCTCCCCGCGGGGATTAATGGAGTTATCTGAATTAAATAGAGCACTCGGATGGTCATTGATGATGAGTTTTAACCCCGTTTAGAGAGAAGCGAGAAAAGGAACTCGAAAACAGCCTGTTGGATATTAAAGGTGCTTCTCTTTTAAAAATTGTGATCATGTGGCGGGAGATTAGCTGTTATTTAAAGGAACAGTTCAACATTTTGGGAAAAATGCTTATTCACTTAGTAAGGATTGCATGACTACTTGTATGATTAAGGGGTTTATCATGGTTACTAACCAACAGATGACTATCACCAGACTCTGCAGCGTTATGGAGGGGTTTTGGTTTTCTGTTCCACAACTTTCCTGTTTTGGTACACACTCACCACTCTGTCAGCATAGTTTTCAGCCACATCAGGCAGTTGTTTTGAGCAAAAACGAAAGACAGAAAAAGTGAGCGACTAGCTGGGGAACATACTGAACCGTTTAGCAGCTAAAGAGCCAGATATTTCCCTCAGTAGATGTGGAGAGCAAAACTGGATTTGTAAATAAGCAACTTCTGCTAACAAAGCTTGCTGTTTCTACCTTATAAGGTAACATTATGTCAATGTTGTGTTTACAGATTGTTTCTGGTCAAAAAAATCAGTTATTGCTGGTTTAAATGTAAAGCTACAGCCAAATGATGGTTAGCTTAGCTTAGCATAAAGAAACAGGGGGATACAGCTAGCCTAGCTCTTTCAAAACAAAATCAGCCTACCAGCAATTCTAATTTGCGTTTTTTTAATCCATTCAGAAACCAAAGTGCAAAAACAGCACGTTGTGGTTTTTATGTTTCTTGATAAGGTGTAGTTACTTCCTGTAGTCTGTACTAGCTGCCTCGCAACCTCATGTGGATGATGTTTTAATTTATGAGCTCCACGCTAAGTTAAATGAAACTCCTGGATTTAAATTCATATTTAGCATACAGGCCTTCTCCTCTAGCTTTCAGCAAAAAAAGGGAATAAGCTTATTGCCCAAAATTTAAAAGTATTCCTTTAAAAATATCTTTTAAATACAAATGTCCACTTTTTAAAATGACCACCGTGTCACATATACCTGAGACTGGCGTCTTGTTTTCAGTGTGTTTTATCTTCACCACCTCCCCACCCTTGCACCCCTGTAGGTGAAAATATGACCGTTCTAAACACGGCTGATTGGCTGTTGGGCTGCAGCAGCCCGCCCCCTGTCCCGGGCTCCAAGGACTATGGTACAGAGGCGCATGTGTGTGAATCCCAGACCAAAAGTCATATTAGCTTAAATACAAAAGTGATGGGTTTCTACAGCTTAAGCTGGTCCCTGATGTTTTTGTGCCAGAATTGCTGTGATTTTGGTTGCTGTGCAGTGTTCTCTTCTCTTTGGATCATATTGTGAATTTATCAAAAAGTGTATAGAGTTATTACACATATTTGCAGGGTTCCCACCACACATTTATGAGAATTTGATTAATTACCATGGGAAGTAAGCAAAAATATCAGGGGATTTTGCCAAAGGGTTACCTTGCATGAATATATTTTTAGAACCTAATGAGGTAAAAAGTGAAATTAAAAAGAACAAGGAGGAATAAAACCTTAAGGAGAAATTTTATATCAGTTATAGTGGGAACCCTATACATAACATTTTCA